>NC_042300.1:12985920-13048420 GCF_901000725.2 Takifugu rubripes | reverse complement strand
GCTGACAGACACCTTCCGTCACATCGATCAGGGTTGAGAATCTTAAAACCAAATTAAAGCAACGAGAAGCAGCGCAGACGTGCACACGTGTCGCCACCTTCGGCGTCGGTTGTGACTCTTGCGGGTTTTGGGTCGGCCTGCAGGGTCGGAACTCCCTGATCCGCAGAACCCGACAGGCTGAATTCCAGCTGGCTCTGAAAGATGGAAGGACAGAATGTGGAGCTACTCCAGGAAGCCCTGATTCATAAATATGAATATTTCACCTTTGTTTCCCACGAAAAGGGGGCGGAATGCTCATCTTGCCAGGTAATGTCCTAAAGAAAAAGAGACCAGGAACGCAGCATGAGAGCTTCTATTGGTCGCACAAAACATTTAACACAATGGCAACATTTAGAACGCAGAGGAACGGTGACATCGTAAGAGTGGAATGTTCGCCTGTGGGCGGATGATCCCAGTCCTTTCAGAAATTAGTATAATATTGCTAATCTGTAATACAATTGCTAATATATAATATTGGGGGCTTTCTTGAGTCTGAAATGTTTTAAAGTATCTTCTTCAATGTTGCACACAAATATTGAATCCTGAAAGTCAAAAACGTGCCATTCTGACCAGCTTCACACAGACACTACGTGACGTACAGCCACATAAGCCTTATTCCAGAAACTGGAGCATGTTTCTGCTCGGTTCTGGACTAAACCTGACCTGACAGTTATAGAACATCGCTGTTCTGCAGGGGTCCGTTTATTCTCAAAGGTTCCTTTGATTTATGATGGTCTTATTGGGCTTTAAGCAAAAAGAGCGACAAGAGAAAAAATGGAGCATTTTCCCACCGGCCAACTCGATATTATGTCGAGGTATATTAATAATAATAATAATAATAGTAATAGTTCTGAGACATCTGCGTAAGAAACGAGTGAAATGCAGATCAGAGGAATAAATAAACAGGAGAAAAAATCTACTTTTACAAATAAGAGAGGCCATTTAGACCCCATCATCCCACATGCCGTCAGAATTTCGTGTTCTTTCCGCATTTAGAGTAAAATCCGTTGAGACCGCAGCAACATTCCAGGTCACATTCCAGTGACGTTCGCTGGGAATGCTACGCGGCTAGTTAGCATCTCTAGCACCGCCGACCAAATCTCCCAAATATCCATCAACTAGCCACTCGATTGGTTTTTTAGTACCTCTTCGCCGAAATGGACGATTTTTTGTCCCGTTTCGATCTTGAGTTTGGGGTAACAGTCCACATCTTCCCGGTCGATTCTGTGCATCGCGTATCGGGCTCGGATGTGAGGATCCACGATCCGCTGTCGATGGCCGTTTTCCTGCTCCTGCGGCGTCATCTTCTCCCAGGTCGGCCCGTGTCTGGCTTTGATTCGCTCGCGCTCCTGCATTATTTTCCTCGCCATCGAGTTTATGGAGGAGAAGTATTCGAATTTGATTTTCTCCATCCTTTGAGCACTCAGCCCAGCCATGGTTGCGGCGGCCATCTTTGGCTGCTTCCAGCTGTTGTTGTTATTGTGCGGCGGTGTCGGAAGTGGGCGGTGCCTCTGTCCATCGCCTGCGCCGGTGCTGCCCCCCTGGCGGGCGGAGACCGAGATGCAACCGACCAGGAAACAGACAGTAGAGCAACGTGTTGGAGCGACATCTGCGTCGGTGCTGCCCCCTGGCGGCGCGGAGACCGAGATGCAACCGACCAGAAACAGACAGTAGAGAAACGTTGTGGGAGCGACATCTGCGCGGTGCTGCCCCCTGGCGGCGCGGAGACCGAGATGCACCGACCAGAACAGACAGTAGAGCAACGTGTTGGAGCGACATCTGCGTCGGTGCTGCCCCCTGGCGGCGCGGAGACCGAGATGCAACCCCGACCAGAAACAGACAGTAGAGCAACGTGTGGAGCGACGTCGGAGTTTAACAGCGACGATCAAAGCAACGAGAAGGTCTAAACACGGACTTTATCCTGACCGTTTTTACTATTGTGAAGGTTAATAAAACACTACAGCGATCATTCATCTCCTAGAGGTGAATGTAACGCAGAAAAAACACGACGCAGACTTTATTTATATGGTAATAACAACAACAACAATAATAATAATCGTTAAATGCAAATTGGATATAAATAAATACTACATATCAGATACTTTGACGTTAAAAAGATGCCACGATAAATTCCAGCAAAATAAAAATGTGGTGCATTTAACCCTATTCAATAAATGATGATGTGGCAAAAGGATGTGGATGGGAATAAAATGATGTATTAAAATATTCACATTTATTCACATCTCGTGTTTACTCAGAATTTCTTGAACTATTTGAATAGTTTTGTTTTTATCAATCATGTTCAGAAATATGAGGGGAACTAATTAATGGGTGAAATGTCTCATTAAAAACCCAACTTTTGACCTCTAGCTACTGGGATAAAAAACGAAATCTCTATTACAATTATTGTTATTACAATTACAAGTGTAGTTCAAAAATGAAGTTACCTTTAATCCCAAATGTGTATTAGTTTGTGACAGTGACAACACAAGCAGCCACATTGAAGGCTTTATTTAGAACAACTGTAATGCAACAATAAATGCAAAAACTGGAACAACAGGAATAAGCAGCAATGTAAAATGAACAGTTTCGTGAAACGAACGCAAAATCCGTTGAGAAAATTGAAATCAAATTTTTCGGGCCCTTCAGGGTCTCAGGCCACAGCGTCCGTTTTAAACGTCACTTCAATCACAGGTTCATTCTGATATAAATATTAAACAAAAGAAGAAAAAACCCACAGAAAATACATATGAATCACTTTCTTTTTTCAGTTTTTGTAGATTTTCTGTACTTCTTTAATTTCTGTGATTTACAAGGATTGTAAAAAAAACACTGTTTTATTTATATATCGGAGAGTAAAATGAATAAACAGGTAAAACGGTGAGAGCAACGACAGCGTTGGGGGAACCGCTAGGCCTTGCTCTCACTGTTGAAGTGTGGGTGAATGGCAAGAGACAAAGCCGGAAGACTTTTGGACCTTTTCTTTAAGCGGAAATGCAACAAGTAAAAGAGTTCTGCTACATTCAGTAAAAGCGAAGCACAAGAGACTGCGAGCATGAAGAGGATGAAGATGGTCTTCTCGGTGGGACGGGACATAAAACACTCCACGGTGAAGGGGCAGGGGGCCCGGGAGCAGACCACCTTAGGGTCCATAATGAACCCGTACAGGTAATACTGCCCCACGATGAAGGCGATCTCCAGGATGATTCGGAAAAATATGGAGGTTATGTAGGTGCCCAGAAGGTTGCCCTTCAGCTCCACGTGGCCTTTCTCATCAGAGTACTTGGGGTACTTGGCAAGGTTGCTCTGACTGTGAGTCTTCATGTATTCTCTCATCTTATTCTCTTTGTGGATGACGTGCAGGACGTGTCCCAGGTAGACCAGCGTGGGTGTGGTGACGAAGATGATCTGGAGGACCCAGAATCGAATGTGCGAGATCGGAAGGCGTGATCGTAGCAGACGTTCTTACAGCCGGGCTGCTTGGTGTTACAGATCATATTGGACTGCTCATCGCCCCAAACCTGCAGGATCCACAGAAGTCAAACAACCTCTATTGAACCAAGAGGAAAGAGCTGAGGAACATCAGCAGGAAAAGGCTGTCAGCCTCAGAAGCTGTCAGCCAGATTTGCATGAACAACGGTGGCCACTAGAGGGCGCGTTTTCTCCAAGACACAGCCCCACGCCCCAAAATAAGTATAAATGCATAAGTATGACTTAAACAATATATGCATGCGGACACTGACCTTATCAGCTCCAGCTCCAATAATCATGATCCTGAAGATGAAGACCACGCTGAGCCAGACCTTCCCGATGACAGAGGAATGAGACTGGACCTTGTCCAGCAGAGAGGACAGAAAGCTCCACTCACCCATGGTGCAGGATCTGAGCAACAAACGCCAGCCTCATTCACCCGAGCTCATGTGGTCACAACATATTATATCACCCCGATGCATCAAATCAGCCCCAACGTTTACAGTCGGACCCCTAAATAGGAGTCATTTCAAACATTCCTGGTGGTGACCCAGTAACTGGAGCTCCCCTACCCTAACCCTAACCCTAACCCTAACCCTAACCCAACCCTAACCCTAACCCTAACCCTAACCCTAACCCTAACCCTAACCCTAACCCTAACCCTAACCCTCACACGAATCTTCAGCCACAACAACGACAATGTCAGACAGAATCAAGAACTTCACAAAAGTTACGTCACGTTAAAAGAAAAAAACCGGTTCTTTTGTTCCATTTTGGTTCCATGGTTCCACTATATTCATCATTTTACAACACGGGTATTTTTCAGATGATCCCAAACCCCAATAAAGCCTCTCTTACCCGACACGAAAGGGCCCCTGGGCGGAAACACAGAGCGGCTCGCGGGCGCAGGAGCACTGTGCCGGTCCCACCACGGCACCTTGAACTTTAGCTGGGATGTCGTTGCGCAAGAGCTGGACGGGTCACGTTGCCGGGACATCTGAAAATGATAAAAGGTCGGTGTTGACAGATTTTGGCAGAGCGCTGGCAGGATTGTGCAGGTTAATGATTGTCAGGGCCGTAAAGCTGAAGGTTTCCTGAGACTCCTGTAATTGATCACTATTATCACAGGGTAGGTAATTAATGGTAGTTAATCAGAGCGGATCATTCCTATTTCATAGAGGAATCATTTCCATCTTGATCATTATAAAACTCTCCAGTACAGAACATTTGATCAGGACCTCAAAAGGGCACCAACATCTGTATTTATGATATGGATCCGATACGTAGATCAGAACTCTTTCTGTGTGTTTATGTGTGTGTGTGTACAGCTACATGATGAGTAGCAAAATACTGATTCTACTAGCAAAGCGAGGACAGGATAGTGAAGTGGGGACATTCTGGCTGGTCCCCACAACTTCAAGGGACCGTTTGAGGGAGAAGACGTGGCTCAAGGTTGAGGAAGGGTTTGGGTTTAGGTTGTGGTTGGGGGTGAGCTGGGATGTTAGAGTTAGGGGGCGAGCCGGGTCATGTCTCTATAGAGGTAGAAATACAAGGATGTGTGGGGTGTGTGTGGTGTGTGTGCGTGTGTGTGTGTGAGAGAGAGAGAAAATATTAGATTTAGATGAGAAATCTGGTTTCATACATTCTTTTGCTGAGGGAATCTGAATTTCTTCTTGCTTTCTGGGCCTCGCAGAGATTTATGATTAAATTTGAACATTCTTACATTCTCATCCATTAAAAATGACTGAATTTAAAAGCTAATATGTAACGCTATTGCCGCCACCTCCCTGATACTCAGATAAAGCCATTTTGGCTTTAATGATTAATCAAGGTGACTCCCTGTTCTCTTTTCTCCATATATTGATCTTTCCCAAGTTTGTGTATTGCGTCTGTCTGTGATTGACATTTTCTGGAGGAATCAGATATGAAATTCATTTCAAACTTTGGGATTCAACTCTCCCAGCTCATTATTGACGCTCCTGCGGCGGATATTTGATGTGCGTCACCTCGATATCATCACCACAGACGAGACGAGTCCATTTTCCATCCAAATGTTCATTTATTTAGAAACTATAAAACTTCTGCCTTGGCAGTAAAAACAACCTCTTCAGTAGAATCATCATCATCATCATCATCATCATCATCATCATCATCATCATCATCATCATCATCATCATGAGGGATCAACATGGCAATAAGTTAAAGGACACGTTCACAACTGGGCCCTGGTGAGATCCCCGTACAGATTAGCATGTTAGCAGAACATAAACACACTTTGGATTTGTTCGATGGGCTGAGAATGAAGCCGACGTCCCCAACGTGGCTCCACAGACACTCGCGGGGTCAGAAGCACATATATGACACTTGAATGCTGGCGTGGGTCTGACGAAGGGTTAATGGCGCAGCAGCTGCGTCTCCTCCTTGGCGCCATCCAGGTTCCCGCCGATGCTCTGACCGCGTTCTTTCTCCAGGTTTATCTTGTTCTGCATGAGCGCATCGTCCACCGTCGGCCATTGGGAGCGGGCAGGGTGGCGGGATGTTCCGCCGACGTGAGCTTCTGTGCGCGGGACCTGGAGGCACATTTGAGCCTGGTGCACAGGAGGTAGAGCACCTCGACCACGTTGAGGAGCAGGGAGACGCAGCCCACCACCAACATGAAGATGATGAAGATGGTCTTCTCGGTGGGACGGGACATGTAGCACTCCACGGTGGAAGGGGCAGGGCTCCCTGGAACAAGGGAACATTGGCACCATGATGAAGCCGTACAGGTAGTACTGGCCCACGATGAAGGCCGCCTCGATGAGGATCTTGAACACGAGCTGGGTCAGGTAGCTCCCCAGCAGGTTTCCTTTGATCTTCACCTTCCCTTTTTCGTCAGTGTACTTGGGCACCTTGAGCAAGGGGGGGCAGCCGGGGCTCAGCAGCTTCTCCCTCAGCTTGTTCTCCTTGTGGATGATGTGCATGGCGTGGCCCAGGTACACCAGCGTCGGCGTGGACACGAAGATGATCTGGAGGACCCAGAAGCGAATGTGCGAAATTGGGAAGGTCCAGTCGTAGCAGACGTTCTCGCAACCGGGTTTGCTGAGTGTTGCAGATGAAACCCGACTGCTCGTCGCCCCAAACGCTCTCGGCGCCGGCGCCCAAAACCATGATCCTGAACAGGAAGAGGACGCTCATCCAGATCTTTCCGATGACCGTGGAGTGGGACTGACTTTGTCCAGCAAGGACGAATAAGAATCCCCAGTCTCCCATCTTGGTGTCTGATATCAGGCAATATTCTGTGCTGGGAAACACAAGAAGAAATTTGTTTCTCAGTGATCATTCTGGGATGTTCAGGCTTAAAGGGGTCCGTGGACGGACGTCCATCTATGTCCTCCATGTCCTCCCACACATGGTTTTCACACAGCTTTTCCATTAAAATGATTTAAAACACACAGACACAGCTGAGACGTTCACGAACCCCTCCGGTCGATACGCTGCCGTGTTAAAAATGGCTAATTTGTCCCTCTTTTACGACGTGGTTAAGGCAGCGTGCCTCTGCCCCATGAACCCTTCACCTATGGTCAATAATTCCTACAAAATCAACATGAGCATAGCTTAAATCCAGACTCTAAAGCCTCACGCCAATGAGACGTGAATATTTTTCCAAAAATATGATTGAAAGCATAAAAATAATAACTTCTACGAATTTAAACATCTCAGAACTTCTAAGAATCTACTAAAAAAGACTTAATTGAGTCTCAGATAAAGAAAGGAGGGAAAATGTTTCTCTAAAAAGCCCCAAATCTTAATATAAAGATTGTAAAGTTTCTTTCCAAGCAGCATCTAGTTAGCATCTAATAAGACAGTGAATAAGAGCGAAGAGCCCGGAGGAGCCAGAGATGCTTCCTACCTGCTGACCTGCTCAGGAAGGACTCGCAGCCGCCGCTGAATCCCTAATGTCGAGGTGGACCTTGGATACGAGTGGCTGGCAGGTCAGGGATTGCACAACTGGCGTGAGCGCCGTCACGTTGTGCAGACGATGGCGGAGGCGTGTAATAATTGACAACCACACTGTTGTTATTACACTTTAATGACTCAGAAGCTTAAAAAATGCAGGCAAAGAAGTTGAGATTAAAAATGCACCTGAAGATTATTTGATTTCACAAATTTTCACTTTGTTTTTTCTTGATCAGTTTTATCATTGATTGTAAGAATAGTTAAAGCTGGATGAGAAAAGAGCTGGCAGAGCTTTCCTCTGCCCCTGGTGGTGGGTTGCAGTAGCAACGTCTTGAATTTCCTTTAGACGTACGATCGGCTTCCTTAAGTTTCTGTGTATTGGTGTATTTCTGATTAAGCTCGTTTGTCTCTGCAGCTTCCGTCCATCTTTGGAGTCACATCAGAATTGTCACCATTTTTATAGCGAATGTTACAAATTGATGAAAATCAGACCATGACATCATCAAAAGCACAGAAATGCATTGTTTTATATATACATCAATTAAAAAACTGAAAAATGACAAACCATAATGATCATATAATGTAGCTGTAGCGAGCAATGCTAATAAAAGAGCATTTTTGGCTAGTTTAAAGCTCTCCTTCCATGTAACGTGGAACTATTTGATAAGCTGCCCCCCCCCCCCAGTGCCCCAGTGCCCCAGCGGGTCAGATAAAGGGCGTGGCTCCGTCCGTCAGATACGGACCTCCCCCTTGCTCTTGCTGTCAGGTGAGATGATACTGGGGACCTCGTTGGCCCCCGCCGGTGATCCTCTTCCCCCCCCTCTGCTCTTTATGCTGCTCCAGCTCCAGGTTGATACAATTTTGGATCATCTCATCGGAGATTTTGAAAGCTTTCCTTCCCGAAACCGGGGGCGTCACGGGCGTCACCGTGTAGTCCTGCCTCCTCGCCATGCACTTCCTTCGTCGCTTTCACGCACAGGTAGAACAGCTCCACCAGGCTGAGGGCCAGGGAGACGGACTGCCGCCACCAGCATGAACCAGATGATGACCGACTTCTCCGTAGGCCTGGACAGGAAGCAGTCCACCTTGTGGGGGCAGGGGTGGCGCTGGCAGACGTAGCGACGAGTCCAGGGTGAAGCCAAAGAGGAAGTACCTGGCCGGCGATGAAGACAAACTTCCAGGACGGATCTTGGCCAGCAGGTGGAAGGGGTTTTGTAACTGCGCAGGAGGCGGCCGCGGATGCTGATCTTGCCAGAGCTTTTGATGTACTTGGGAACTTTGTAGGTCCTGAGGAACAGACACGCCTGAGCATCCAACTCGGCCTGTTTCTCATCTTTTCCTTCTCCTTTGAAGAAATCAGAGCGTGATGGATTAATACAAAAAAGCAAAATTCT
Source organism: Takifugu rubripes (assembly GCF_901000725.2). Taxonomy (NCBI): domain Eukaryota; kingdom Metazoa; phylum Chordata; class Actinopteri; order Tetraodontiformes; family Tetraodontidae; genus Takifugu; species Takifugu rubripes. Next base: position 13,039,577 of record NC_042300.1, on the reverse strand, counting down.
GCCGTAAAGCTGCGTTACCAGGTTACCGCTAAAAACTAACTAGCTCAAGTTAACCGCCACCTGAACTTTATTTACATGGCGTCCGCTACAGCCGAGCTGGTCTCTAGGAGCTTTGCAGAATCCCAGGCCTGACCTCCGGAGAAGCAACAGTGGCAGGAAAAACGTCCGTTAACAGGCAGAAAACCTCCTACAGGACCGCACGTCTCTGTTGCTAACAGCAAAACATGAGCCTTTTTCAGCAGGTGAGTCTAAATCAAGCTTCTACCTTCTTCTCAATGTGGATCACGTGGAGGACGTGGCCGAGGTAGAGCAGCTTCGGCGTCGCTATGGCAATAATCTGAAGAAACCAGAAGCGCACGTGAGAGATGGGGAACGCGAGGTCGTAGCAGACGTTCTCACAGCCCGGCTGCTGAGTGTTGCAGACAAAGTCAGACTGCTCATCACCCCACACCTGGACAGATGTGAGAGCAGAGGTGAGACACAAATACACCTGTGGAGGCACAGACAACAGGAAGACTTCCCTAGCCCGTGCAGAGAGGTGAGGGCGTGATCAGACCTTGTCGGCGGCGGTCTGCAGCACCAGGATGCGGAAGACAAAAAGCACGGTGAGCCAAACCTTGCCCAGAACTGTGGAGTGACTCTGCACTTTATCCAACAGGCGGCCCAACAAATCCCACTCGCCCATTTCAGCCGTGGATCTGCTTCCTGAGGGAGAAAGTGAGGCGTGAGAGGCTTCATCAGGAGGGGCTCGTGCACCTCCAGGGAATCCTTGAACGCTTTGTTCCTCCTGAACTGGATGTTCCGTGGAGGCGATACAGGAATCATTGTTGGCTGGAAAGTCAGGACAGACAGCAGCGATTCCTAGCAAGGACACTGGGAGTTTGTTGGGAGTTTTCTGATAGGAGGCGCAGCTGCTGATTTGGAGGCTACACAACAGGGAAGCTTCACCCTGGTTGACACCAGGCGAGGCTCAAAACAGGCTGCCAGGACAAAATGGAGGCAAAGAATTCAAATCATCCTTTGTTCCTTTTAAATCACAGTAACATCCCAGATTTTCGCTGTCGACCACCACGAGTTTAATTCGATTTTACTTGTTGTTCCGAAGCGTCATCACACATTTCTGCCGACGGCAACGTTGTGCACCTTTCAGGAACCTTCGGTGTTCAGATGATACCACAGAGTTCATCTCCACATTCAGCTGCAACCTAAAACCTGAGATGTGATAAAACTGGACAAAAGTCCCATCACAGCCCACAGAGCTGCTGACTTCACCCACTTACCTGAACAAACGCTGGAGAAGAGCTGTGAGCAGGGAGCGTGTGTGGAGGTGCACCAGGCGCCCGAGTGAAGAAACAGTCATTGTTTGGTGGACAACTTATCTCGAAGGACACTGAGGAAGAGCTCCCAACAAATCAAAAGTCTGGAAATAATGGAAACACGCTTCCATCCCAGTCATGGCCGCTGTCAGCTGGTCGGTCCTGAGAGCCGGACCCTGGTGTTCCGGATCAGGTCCTTGCTGCCCCCTCAGGGACGGCTGAAGGCCGAGGTCAATAACTGGCCAATGAAGAACCCTTGTTGCTATGGAAACGTATAAAATCAAGAGTTGTCTTTATCCGCATTGCTGTCATGTAAGAAGTTTGACCCCTATCTAAAATATATAATATATAGAAGCTTCTGAACTCTATCATACTATTCTAGTTTTAAGAATATTTACTTGCAGTTATATATCTTTTTTTATTTTGGTATTTTTCCACAACTGTATCCCTCCCTCACGTTTCAGCATGAAATCCATTCATGCCGCCTGGATCACGGAAACCAGCTTCCCACGGGGGGGGGGGGCTTGAAGTCCGCCATGGCGTCGGCTCGGTGACGCCCATCATTCACGCCCACCTGGCGGCGGTCGGTTAGCTCAGTGTGGGTCCTCGGTGTAACCCCAAAGCACCTTCAGACCACTGCTGAGGTGCCCTTGAGCCAGGCACAGAGGCCCCTGTGATGAGCTGGCAACTCATCCAGGGGTGTAACCTGCCCCCCCCCCCTCCCAGAAATGGATCTGAACACGGCATCAGTGACCGACAGCAAATGATTGTGACATCTGTCCACTTTAATTGCAAAGCTTTATTTTCCTACAAGATACTTCACAGATGCTGTCCAGTGCTTTAAACTGCTGCACACACACACACACACACACACACACAACGCACGCACACACACACACACACACACACACACACAACAAATAACATCCCATAATTGCCATCTTGGACGCCAACAGATGAAAACAGATGGTGTCCTAGATGTCTGATCTCCTCATGATCAAACCTACAAACCTACGGTGGGAACAGGTTCCCGGGTGACGGCAGTCAGGCAGCGTCAGGTTGTCAGGAATCTATAGTAATAATATAATATATAATCTGTAATAAAAGGAGTGTGGGAGAGTAACACAGCCAGCTCTGCTGCCAAAAGACAGGTGATGCTGATGTTTCAGCACGAGCGACGAGCATCCGTGATCCAAACACCAAGATCCATTCCGGAACACATTTCATGAGTCTCCACTGTGAAGTTGAAGCAGAGAGAAGCAGAAGTTATAACAGACGTGCTGACTTTTCTCAACACAGGTGGAGTGTTCACAGGGTTGGGCGGTTGACCTGCAGGGTGTGGGGCCAGTAGCCTGTGGTCCTGCTGGAGACGCCCAGAGTGGAGATGGCGTGGGCGAGCGTAGACCTCCGGCTTCGGTTGTGAACCAGCCTGAACGTCTGCAGCTTGATGATGAAGGGCTGGTGCTCAGGCAAAGCAAGCTACCCACAAAAGCAAGCAAGCGCGTCAATAGATGCAGACGCGGTCTGATCGTTCGCCTGGAGGATTCCCACTAAATTAAAGGGTCTGAAAACCGACGACACCAGCAGCTATCTTAGCAAAATACCCCAGAAATAGATTTGGTTTTTTAAACCCCCCAATGAGGAAACACGTACCTGGAAGGAGTCAGACCTTTGAAACAAAGATGCCGGCGTCGCCTGTACTCAAAGTGAAGAGCTCTTGACAGCTGATCCAGGTAGCCCTAAAGACGACGGGAGACAACTGTTGGGATCACAGAGGTGCACGCAGACACAGGAATGCTGACAGCCCGTGGTCTGGCCCGATATCAGCCGATTTATCCCGGCGTAACTCACAGTGGAGGCGGTCAGCGTCATCGTGCAGGGCAGAGGTCTGCAGCAGGCGCTGGCCGAGATGTTGACCACCGCTCCTCTGCTGCGCTCCACCATCCCCGCGGCCAGCACCAAGCGCACCATCAGAGTAGCCGAGGCGATGGTGTTATTCACCACACTCCAACAGGTGCTGCTCTGGTGTCTCTAACAGGTTCTGGGAGGACAGGGGGTGACCCACGCAGTTCACCAGGAAGCCAATGTCTTTACCCCTCAGGGCTTCTTTGAGGGTTTACAGGCCGCCTGGTCCAAGGGGAAGTCGGTTCGGGCCGACAACGGCTTCCACTCCAGTAGCTGTGCATGAGCGATGAAGCAATGTCAGCGAGGGCTGGGTGATCGGGACCCACTAAAATGATGCAGACACCGTTCCGGGCCAGCTCCTCTGCATATGCTCTGGCCACAGGTTCTGATACACCTGGAAGAAGGTGACACCTCCGGTCAGTGGTGACGACAGTATCAAAGCATCTGGCAAAGACCAGTGAACAATAGTGCTTTGCACAAACAGCCTGACGAGCAAATCTACAACGTGAAGTAATTTTCTTCCCTGTTGCATTCGTACCATTGATCACAGCCCAGTCTCCGAATCTTTGGGTTAACCTCTTGGTCGGGATCATTCTTGGCAGGAAATGCACCCTGACCATGGTGCAGCAGTCTCTCAGGAGCAGAACAGCTGTGCCAGCCGCGTAAAGAGCCCCGACCAGGGCCAGGGTTTCATAGTAAAAACTGCACGATCGAGAAATTTCTCTGTACAAAAGCTGGAAGCTGTCAACCGCCGCCATAGTAGCGCAGCCACTGTTTTTAAAGGGCGTCCGTGGTTAAATCTGAGGAATTAATGCTAATACGACCAACGGCGTTTTAAGAAAAACATTTTCCCCTGACCCACTTAACAATCTTCTCATGAACTTTCAAACTTCACACCAGAACAACATGTAAAAACTGTCGTCAGTGCCTGATCTGTACCCGGAACACGAGCTGCTCCACATCCCTTCTGCGCATGCGCGGAACTGTGCGCACGCGCAGATGTGACTGATTTGTATTCGTCATGAACAATCGAAGGCCAGTATCGACGTCATCGAAAAGGCTTTTATATATTTGAAATCAAAGAATAGACTTGACAAGCAAAGAAAATAAACCAGTTAGAGATTAATTACGGGCGCAGTTTTCTTGGATGCACGATAAAGTTGTGATATACAGTTTTAATACCACATGACTTTTTTTGGCTTTAAGTTTACATTTGCAATCGTGAGATTTGGCAAATTAAAACTAAGAAAATATATAAGGTGGTCCTGCCATTGTAGTAATTGAAACTAAATTGTTTTTATAATTGGTGAGAAATTATGCCGAGTATAGGAGTCCTTTATTGGAGAGATGCTTTAATTTCATTTATTTATTTAAGCAGTTAAGGAAAATGCAGAAAACATTTATGCAAACATTAAAGTGATTCCAAAACACACCAGAAGTGGACTAAAAGAACAGTTGACTTTAAAAAGAATGTGAATTACAGAAAGTAGAACAAAAAAGCAAAAGCAAGAGGAGCAATTGGTAAAATCATTGAAGGTCTTCCAAGTCCAACTGCAGGGCTGATGTGGGCTTCCTATTAATTTATGAAATATTTTTAGTCCCAAAACTAAAATTCAGTTTCAAACTAGCATAGCTAAAATTGCTGGGTCGCCATGGACAAACCCATCATTGGAATGATGGTACCAATGCACCAATAAACCATCTTGGAAATAGTTTTACAACAAAAGCCATTATTTGAGCTGTTGACAGTTTTCTATCTGATTGGAACGTCATTTAAATGAATGCTGTGTCCATAGAATAAACCCTGCCTTGTGTGTATTACCCATGGGTTTCATCGTTGCATGTGCCAAAGCCGGGGGGTTGTTCCAGGTTTACATAAGGTGTCTTGATGACAATGTAAATTTTTAAACGCAAGCGTTAAGCTGTCTGGAATTGCTCTTGTGTGTGTGTGTCGTTGGTTTTTAAAGGTCTAATTTATTTTGTGTTACAGGAGTGTGTGACAGAAACCATCATGGTAGAAAAACAGACAAAGTTGAGGATTTTGACTTGTTTCTTTGAGGAATGCATTGATACCCAGGGATGAGGAACATTTAACATCAGGATACAAATGGTTGAGGTAGTAAAATGCTCCTTCAAATAAGGCATAACACTGAATAAATAGAAAAGAGGCAGTGACGTTCCAATAATTAGATGAACTGCTACAGCTCACCGTTAATGACCCAGCACAGAAGCGCCACACATGCCTCTGAGCACATTGGACCCCTTGATCATGTGCAATCTTGGACCACAAACAGCAGCTCCCACCCTGTGGGCTTTTCCCGGGGTCTGGACGCGTACCCTGGCTGTGTCATAACATGCCAAAGTCAGCATCCCTGTAGATGATGCTCTGTATGGACACGGCGAAGCCCTGATACAATCCCCTCGAGCCATGGAACTGGGAAGTCTTGGTGACCAAGCAGTCACCAATGCAACATCAATAGACAGATGGCTACAGGCAAAGTGAGAAGGTACAGGAAATCCTGGATGTTGCCCCCCCGGAGGCAGAACTGGGTGTTTGTCAAGGAAGAGCCTCTTGTACTTGCCTTTGCAGGCAAAGCTGAGGGCCTGAGTGGTGAACTACCTTATTGACATTGGTAAGGTTACCACTCCAGAATGACAAAAGCACCCTGGTTCCTTGGGGATAGGGCCGACAGTCATCGATGCTTGTCAGCTGTAATCTGCCTGAGCTGAAGAAGCAGCTTCACTCTCTTGACCAGCCAAGAAGTCCTTAGTGAACGCAATAGCTTGCTCTGATCTTGATAGATTAAATGTACGAAGAATTACACCGGTTCCCTCTTCCGGCGACTGAGGCCTCCTTCTTCCGGTTTTACGGCAGCGACATCCCCTCCTGCTACTAGGGGTGGACCAGAAACTAGTCTATTCCACCACCACAAACATACATACATGAATGCATTCATACACATACACACAGCCTTTTCTCCTTTACACCATGATTACCCGATTTATATATATATGTATATATATAGAAAGCCCCGCGTCCGTTTGGAACGTCAATATTCGACATCTACGTAAAGCAGGACGAGACTTCATGCAGACCCCGCCTTCTTTCACACGTCACTTCCCAGTGTCTACGGATGCCGTGATGGGACAATTGTAAGCATACTTTATGACGTTAAGACAGACTCGCCTTCCTTAGGACACGACGTGATGTATGAGGGTGCACATCATGCAAACATTGCCTTCAGGTGACCTCATACGCAACTGTGATGCATTGAAGAGCAGTAGTAGTAAAGCCGCGGGCAACATAGCGCGCACATTTAGCGCTGTCGTACCCAGCGATTGTAAAAACTCAGATTATGTTATTTAATCGCAGCGACCACCGAGATAGATTTTGCCTCGTTTATCGACATTCCCCTGTTATCCTTTATTAACGTTTTAAATAGATTTTGTATAAATTCCCATAATTCGGATGTTCACGAAGGACTCCCACAATGCAACGCAGCTTGCCTTCAAGAGACGTTTCCATAGAGACGTGACAGCAAAAGGCAAGCGTCTTCAACAATATTAACATAATAAAAGCTTTTAGAAATCGGAAGTATGTATGTTACTCTTATATACTGTAAGAGGAGGATTTAAGATTCGCTCGGGAGCATAGTTTTTAGCCATTGTCTTAAGCTAGCTGAGCTACAATGGTATTTTAGCAGCAATAAGCTACAATCTTCGCTTTATATTTTGTATTTGTGCAGGAAACATTTATGTTGAGATATAAATAGCTGATTTCTACGATACGATCGTATCACGTCGTTACTTTACTGAATCCAGATGCTAACACTTCTATTCCTCATGGATTAGCAGCAACCCTTCCTCAGCTCTGGACGCATCACATCGGGCTCCAGCGGTGCTTCTCGGCCCGTAACGTCGCTCCTTCTCCTGAAGGTCCCAACACGGAACATGTCGGAGCCGTCAGCTGACGATGACATGGGGTTTCTGCTCAAGGAGCTCCTGAGAAGCATCAGTGACAAGATCACCGCTGCTCCATCAACGGGCAGTGCTGAGGAGGTCCTGCTGCACCTGGAGGAGACCGACAAAAACTTCCACAAGTAAAAATGGGAAATAGAAACTAAACCTTTTCATTACATTTTTTCACAGAATGATGATAAAACAGGTTTGGTTAAATTTGCTAATTGGCCCCATCAAGGCTATACGTTTGATCACAGACCTTTTTATGGGCCTGAATATGACTTATTTTTGGATACAGTGGCCTTTGCCCCCCCCCCCACACACACACACACAAACACACACACACACACTTCACAATAGTCTAAAGTAACACTATGAATTGCAAATAGGCAGATTAGATTTGCTCGATTATCAGACTGGTGACCTGGATTGTGCTTCTCACCCTCAAAATGACCTCAATAACTTTATATCGGTCCCTTAATTAAAAGGCCTAGATATGTAACACATCTCACTTAAAAGATTCCACTGCAACCCCCCAAAAACACTCGGAGAAAAGCTTCGGGTACAGACAGTCCAACAGGCAACAGAAATCATGTTAAGTGATGATTAATATCAGCATGTGAACCGAGTTTCTTTTTGTTTTTCATGCGGGCACCATTAAAATATACAGTTTTTATTGTCTTTGCAGCTATGACTTTGTAAATACCTCCGTGGCTATTGTTGAGAGTTCACTGGGGACTGTGGTGGAGGATGAAACCAAGACGTTGATCAGAGGAGATTGGCCAACATGCCATAGACTCGCATCTTGAAGCCTTCACCATGCTGTCACCCAGAAGGCTAGAGGTTCAGCAGAGTGAGAAAAATGTACATTTTTAACGTTTCAAGAGACGATGCATTCAATGCCCTCAGGACATGGAATCCGTGCTGAACGTTTCAGTTCTGCCTTTGATGGTGCACAATGACCACAATCCTACTTTCTTATCCAGAAACTGTATCCAAGCCATGATCTAAGTAAAATATGTTTCTTTTCACCCTGGAAATGAAAAACATATTGTGTCAGTGTGTTTTCACTGTGACCTTTGCACAGGTACCAGCAGATGATGCAAACCTTGAAGAACAGCATGAGCCTGGTGGTGGAGTCTTTAATCAAGAACTGTGAGGAGGATCAGAGGCAGAAGGAGGTTTTAGTCCAAGAGAAAGCAGCAACATTCAGTCCAGCAGCCAGTACAATTACAACGACAACTGTTCTGACAGTGACTCCTCATTCAATCAGGTTAAATTCGCCCGGTTGGTACGACACATCATATCGCTGTCAATGACTAGAGGTTTTTTCTTTCTTTGTCCTTGCCTCTCCAGAGCTATACCTTCATCAGACAGGAGCAAGTGCAAGCTTTGGCTGAACAACTTGACCCAAGCTGGCCCAAACAGGTGTAAAAATTCTCAGCCAGTTCCAAAGTTTAGAGTTTCCTCTCTAGGTTAGGGTTAGTGTGCTTGGGTCCCACTGATCATGATGGAGAGTTTTCTGTATGAAGCAGCATTTTCTGCTGCTTGTCATGTCTTTGCACCACTGCTGATGGATAGCTTCATGAGATGAGTAGAGCTATATTACTTACAGGCTCTTCTGCCAGTGTGTGAATCATGAATGGGTAACAATGAATGAGTGTGTTAGCTGCTAACTCTTTTGGCCCTGTTGTGCTGCGACCCCACACGAAACAACGGGCCCTGAAGCGCCCTATCGGGCGAACATCGCTGGCGCGCTGATGAACCAACGTGCGTGTGCTTTCAGGTGCCGTGGGAAGCCCCTGCAGGCGCTCTGCTCTGCGCCTCCCTCAGATGTGCTGAGCTGTGAGAACGGGAGCAGCCTGCATAAACACCCTGGCAGCAGCCCTGGCGGACCCCGACCATCAGCGTGAGCCAGACATCCTCAACATTACATCAGTGGGATTCGTTATTCTTGCAAATCGTTTGAGCTGACGCGATGATGCTGTCCTGCCACACTTCATTAGAGGCTTCACCCAAGACTCGACAGCTCAGGGACTAATGTTATTAATTGTCATATTTATGTCTTTGCTTTGGTACTTTTGAGGTCGACTATATTTATAAAGCACATTTAAACCGGTCAGTGCCGCAACGGACAAAAAGGGATTTCACCATTACCGTAAAGTGAAGAAAAAGAGGCGGATTTGGTTGGTGTTGGTAAATCCTGCCTGTTGTAAGTGTGTCCATGTCCCCGACCTCTACAGGATTGCAGTGCTGCAGTCTTCTTTGCAAAGAGCTTCTCTTCTTCTCCCCTGAAAATGACCCGAGAGCTCTACACCATCTTAGGTAGAGTGTGCTGCTGTCTGGGTTGGGGTGGTTAAATGCTCTGCTATTAGGATCCACCTGTGACCTACTCAAGAATATTCAAATGTTCATTCATTCTGCATTATAATTACAGGTCTGAGGCTGATTTTGAATGAGCTGATAATACAGGAAGCATTTAATGGTGTCCTGCCTGTAATAAATGAGATGTTTGTGTTGCAGCCAGAAGTGTGGAGTCGACCTTTCTGTCTCACAACTTTAGCTTTGCAGCTGGTTCGGCTGCCATCGACGTCACCACACCTGAAATCAGCCGTCTTCTCAAACAGGTTGGGTTTTTGCAGTATTTTATTCAGCACGCCGGCGCGTTCCAACACCCACCCCCGTGTTTCTCGCCTCAGATTCGATTGCATGAACGACTTCCAGAAAGAGGTGACGGCATTTTGGATCCGCCACCCTGAGAGTGAGTTTTTGATTCTGCCGACAGATGAAGATTCTGTGCAAAAAAAAAAAAGCTTGAGAGTGACGAGCAGTAGATAACTCCTCCGCTCTTCCCCAGATACATGGAGGACGTGATTGAGAGCACCTTCTCTCTGCTGTCATTCCAATCCCAAGCACACTCCCCCAGGGACGGAGAAAGCCCTGGAGCCTGCTCACCTCCTGGGCCTTACTAGATGTTAGAGCCACCTGGTTTAAAAAGTGGATGGTGTGTTTTCCCCAGCGCTGTGATTGTGTTGCTTCTCTCCTCTCTCTTACGTTTCTCTGTGCTTGTCTCCCTCAGCACGGAGGCTACAGTCGGACCGTGGTTCTCAGACTGCTGCAGAACAAATACAAGTCAGTGGTGAGCACATATCTTCCTCTGGCTCCTGCTCTTCTGACCGAGAGGGTCCTGCAACCCTAAAGAACCTGACTGAACAAGTCTGAGAAGTCCCAGCACTGCTAGAGTACGCTGTTAAACAGCTGAAAGTAGGTGAATGACCTTTGAAAGCCTCTAAAAGCCTCTCAGCATTCTGCTGATGCCTGGGGAGAGTCTCAGGTCGTGCCGGGTGTTTAGAAAGCACGCCGACACCCACCGTCGACTCTGTTCAGCTCAGGTCTTCTAACGCGCTCTGGGGCCGTATGGATTGAACTTTGATCGTTTCCATCCATACGGTCTTTTATCTCTGAACCAACTGAGGAATCGGCTGTGCGTAATTTAAGTGTCAATCACGCTCCGCTGAAGGAGACTGTGGGGCAAAATTCCTCTCGTGTCACCGATCCCCAGGTCTTTAAAACCAGGCGGTGTCTTTACTCAGTCAGCCCAGAATCACACATGAATTCCTCCCTTTCAGATTGCGGCGGGTCTGCAGCAGTAGGTCTCCATTACAGGCCCTTCCTCTGAAGGCTCCCCGGCAGAAGCAAAGCATCCCGCGTCAGTGGAGTCGCTCCGACTCGGTGGGTCATGCAGCAGTAAAGTATCAGTCTCTTTCTCTAATTCCTCTCAGTAAACGCGGGGGGGGGGGGGGGCGTCCGTGAGTAAGCTAATTGAATACATCCTGCCAAGGCAAAGCAACAGAAGCCACGGCGATGAGAGAGCAGCGCCGCAGCTGCTTAATGGTTCTAGACGTTCCAGTTTACTGAACAAGCGTGTGCTCTTCCCCCTCGTTTGTCCAGAAACAGGTGCATGACAGCAGAACAAAAGTTGTGTTAGCAGTGTCGCTAATGGAGGATCTAGGACATGACAAAGTTGCTCACAAATGAAAAGTTATGGTACTTCCTGCGATGTTCCCTTAAACAGGTCGTCGGCACACCACAACTACACACTTTTAGAACAGCAAATGCCTCCCTTCTAATGGTGGGTGGGCCATATTTGATCATCAATATGGGCCAGAGAGCCTCTGTAACGTTTGTGTGAATCAATCAATAAAGAGCATTGTTGTTGCAGAGGAGGCTCATTATTAGGATGCATCTCTGTCCTAACCAGTTAACGTGGGTTTTTCTTTCTTATTCAAATGCAACGTCATGGTTTTCAGTCAGAACTCTGCCAAAGCCAGTGCCCAGGCTTTGTTCCCCAGACCCGTCAAAGCGCCAGCATCCACGTGCCTGGCGCTGTGTCCTGGGTCAGGATGTTTAGGAACAGCAGGTTCCACATTGAACACTGATAACGGGACTTCACATCACAGCGGGTTGTAAAGATGCAGTAAAAGAGGAGCATCATACGGCGGGAGCATGTGGATTACGACTAACGCTGATAATCTGATGCCTCTAACCCTAACCCAAGGACACAGTTTTTAGACATGAATTACTTTGAGATTTCCTGCCGGTTCCAGCCACATGGTCTGTTTTTGAATAGTTGTTGTCTGTGGATGTTTCAGGTTCAGCCCAGGGGGGCTTTACTCCGGACAGCAGCTGGAATACGCCCTATTTGTTCACTCCCTGTGCTCCTGGGAAAAGTGCTCCTCTATAAAAACGGGAGACCGGCTTTTCCCCATCAAAGTGAGGAAGCGCAAGGTACAATCTGCAACATTCCACCAAACGCTCCCGTGCACAGCGTCGGACGTGATTTAGAATACCTTGGATTTCATTTTTGTTCAACTGACATGAAAACGTTCCAGCGGACAGAGTTTACGGTCCCTCTCAATCCCAATCTGTGTGAGGAGCAGTTAAGATAAGCAGCTGATGTCGGGCTGGTATCGATTCTCCTCGCTCCAACACAACTCAATCAAGCATGTTTCCTTTTTATGGCAGCGGGAGATTTCAGTTTATTTGCTGCTGTATTTATTATTGTCTTCGCTGGAGAACGTCACTCCTCCTGATTAGACAACAACAGGGAGCTTGATTGTAGTTGTAGACAAGAGTTCAAACTGATTCACTTACAATTTCAAATGGTGCCCATAAAAACAGACTCAGTTGTCTGAGCAGTTTTCACTTGCCAAGGATTGACGCTCTTTTGGCGTGCGTTTCTCCTGACTGAGTCTTGCTGAAATTGGCAGTGCATGTTCCCTGAATGGGCTCTCCTTAGGGTGGAACCATATCCTGAACCTGAAGGTTTGACCTTGTAGCCCTGTCTTTCAGATCCAGTCAGCCTGACGGAGCTGGTCTCATCTTGATTAACATCATGTACCAACAGCCGCGCTGTGACTCGCCAGCTACAGGTGGGGCGCTGACATAAACCACCCTCATCCAGGTTGGGCCGTGCTAGCTTCCATCCGGATGATGAGTCTGGTTCCTTAGCCTGGGCAAGAGGCCCCTGAGCCTCCCTATGAGCCATAGAACAGCTTTTACTGGTGGTTATAATGTGGGTGCGGCTCAGATTGATGCTGACGAACACAGAGACTGATTAACTGTCCGGTGATGAAGCAGCATCACCAGACAGGACAAAAGAAATCCTGCTGTTGCGAAATGTAATGCTAAAAGAGCTGAAGCAGCAGGTGTAAACTAAAGGGAAAGGCAAGGTTTATTTGAAGTAATGTTTACATTTTGTTATTATTGAGGCCTGAAGGAACAGTTGGATAGGTCTCATAAAGTCTGACGCTGTATTAACAGAGACTTCATATTTTCCCTGGAACAAGCAAAGCTGTCTGTTGTGCCCCCCCTGAGAGGAGCAAGTTGCATCGTTTATTATCACACTTGCAATATTGTAAACGGCTGTAGAGGACCATTAGAGCCACTCTGGGAAATATAGTTGGGTTCTTTGTGCTTTTCTGAGTGACCTCGTCATTATTTCTCAGAAAGTTAGTGAGGAAGTAAATTGCTCTGTTTTCCTCTGAACTTATTTGTGATCCTTGAAACTGGAAACTGCACAGTACAGCCATGACAGCATGATTCCCTTTGTTAATCCTAACATTACCCATCTGTGCGTTCAGACTCCCTGTCGCCCCGCGGCCTGGTGACGGAGGTGCTGTGGGATGATGTGTGAGAGGAAGGAGTGTGCTGAGGAGTGTCTCTACCAGACGGCTGTCATGAGGTCCTGCTGGCTCCTGTCACAGATCAGCTCAGCAGACACAGGTCACTCTCACAGATCTCCACTAGAAATGTCAGCATTAGGTCCCATCAGGCTTCTATTACACAGTATTATTATTTAGTTTTGTTTGTTTTAAGTCGTCTTTTAACAGAACGTCTCCCAGCGAGATGTGTACAATCATCAAAGTCTAGATCTGATCTGGGATGATTATTTGTAACCGTGGGTAACCGGGCGGTGAATAACATTGTTGCAGAGAAGCGGATCCCATCCAGGGTTCCTGCTCTTCCAACCAGGCTGCGATCTCTGATCCCTTCTGCGGTTTTCAGGCTGCAGTAAAATCCTCGGCCGCGTCGCTGACTCTCATCGCCGACGTCCTGGCCCGCATCGCGAGCGCTGACGGAGGATTGTCCCTCTTCCTGTGCGAGAGGAATGTCGTCGGCGTCCGCAGTGAGAGGTGAGGCGGCGTGACCATATCGATGGCCTCCACAGCAGCACATTTACAACATTACAACATTGCAATATTTTCCCAATATCAAGGAGCGCAGGAGACTCAAGAATATTTGTGGTTGATCCTTTTTGCTAGCTTGGGTGTCGTTTGCTAGTGCCCGCCTCATTGGCTGCTTCCCTTTTCCTGTACAGAACCTTTGCAGCTCACGTCCTCGCTCAGTTCACCACGAGGCTGCTGGGGGAAGAGCTGTCCTCGCCCAGTCAGCACGCCGTGTCCCGGACGCTATGCGGAGCCTTCATATTTGTGTGCCGGCAGATCTACAACACCTGCGAGGGCCTGCAGGTGCTCCAGCCCTACGGCCTGCACCGGGCAATCGCTGCCGCCTGGAGAAAAGTGCGCACCCACAACCCAGCAGGAGCTCTATTACAGATTCTTTTATTCTCTTTTTAGGTTTTGGACACATCACTGGCCCGGTTCAGACAAATAAGATAAACAAGAAGCACCATAGCTAACGTGACAGTTCCAGTGCGTCTCTCTACTTTATCATTGCATCAGCACTGTGTCGGAGTCGGAACCGCGGAGTTTGCAGACAAAATGCAAATAAACCAGACAAAAGTGGAACTGCAAAAGGAAACTAGTTCCCGCTACGTTTCCTAAACACTTAGAGAGGAAATTTAAGGTGGAGGAACTCTGCTTTCAACCATAAGGAAGTTTAATTCTTGAACTGATTTATTGATCGACTGACGTATAATTGTGAAAGTGAGGAACACAAATGAAAGAATCGAAGACAAATGAAACACTTGAGATCAAACAAAAGGAGCGAGAAGTGTTTCAGAAGCTCCCAGCCCTTTCTCCTGAACAATAAATCCCAGCACAAGCTTCCTGGTGCAAACCCCAAACACTAAGATGCTTTTGTGTCCAGGTTATAGTCCTGTTTTTAATCTCAAACAAGGTCAAAAGTTAACTTGTGTGAGATGTTGGGCTTTTCATACGTGACATTTTCCACCTCACTTCCCCCTGACTTTGTTAAATATTAATTTAAAGTCCACACGTCGTGCCTGTGAGGCAGAGGTTCTGGTTTATGTCAGGCCTTCAGTCAGCATTGTTGACCCCGGTCCACCCACAAGAGACAGTCATCAGCGTGGACTCGTTAGTGCGCTCATTAAATAAATGCAGATGTAGATGTGACGTAAAACAAGGTGATTTCACAACGTGACAATCATTTGCAGAGTGGCTGAAGGTCACTTGTAGGTCACTCATTTCTATTCTTAGGGGATGTTATAAGTGCACTTTAATAAATGAAACCAGCTAAAACAAGAAAAATGCCGGTATTCTCGGAGCATCATGTGAATGAGCCTTTACATCTGGCGTCTTTGTATCCAGGCCAGTTCCTACTCAGAGAGGGTTCTGACCCCCGACCCCGGAGCCGTGGCCCCAGCGTCGCCTCAGGAGCCGCACAGCTTGTGAGTCTAAGGATTTTGCATTTTGACTTGCTTCACATTTGCTCAGTCCTGTGGGTGCACGTCCCTGTTACTACTGCGAGTGTCCGTCTTTAGAGCGGTGCACATCAGCAGGGTGTCATGGCAACCATCGCCTGCGTTAAAGAGCCACACAGGGGTTTTTAGATCAGTGTGTGGAAAAAGTGATCGATGTGACCTGAGCTCCAACTGTGTGTGGATACAACAGGACGATGTGGGAGGAGATGTTGCTGGACAACCTGTTGAACTTTGCTGCGACCCCCAAAGGTGTCCTGCTGCTCCAGCAGACGGGAGCCATCAACGAGAGTGTCTCCCACATGTTCTCCCGCTTTGCTAAAAAACTGCAGGTAACTCTCCACGCAGCATTATTCTCTCGGTGACGTTGGCTGCTGCGTTGCCAGGCTCTCGGAGGAGCTTTTATTGACTGAATATGTCTTTTCCACCCTAATACTGACAATAACGGCTCCATTTCTTCTCTGGAAAACTTTAGCGAGATATTTTAGACATAAAGGGACAAGCAAGGTCGGCCAGACTGAATCTGGGACCGAAGCCGCCCCAGCACCTCTGTAAATTTCATTAGTTTAATAAGTGAATAAAAACAGCCTCTCTTACAAGTCTGGACCATCATCCAATTCAAACCTGAGGTTGTGGTTTCAAGCCCTGGTGCAGGTAAAACCTGGGAGCAGAGCACCGCCGGGGTACCCTTGAGCAAGGTAGTGAACCCCTAAATTGCTCAGGCTCAGGGCTGTGTCCTGTGTCCTGTGACCTGTGACCTGTGACCCTGATATGGCGGTCACTTCAGCATTCCTATTTTTTGCCAGATTTGACAGGATTTAAAGTTGTCAGTCAATGTAAATGAACTTTAATGAATAATCAGTATGAATTACTTACTGATACACTACTTATGCAAGAACACAGAGTCCAAAATCCAAGCTGGTGCACAAAGTCTTGAAGGATTGTGTTGCATAAGCATCAAGAGTGTCGTAAATGCGGTGGAGGTGAGTCAGCTGGTATATAGCTGGTATATATGGTGGTATATATGGTGGTATATAGCTGGTATATAGCTGGTATATATGGTGGTATATAGCTGGTATATAGCTGGTATACATGGTGGTATATAGCTGGTATATAGCTGGTATATAGCTTGTATATAGCTGGTATATAGCTGGTATATAGCTGGTATATATGGTGGTATATAGCTGGTATATAGCTGGTATATATGGTGGTATATAGCTGGTATATAGCTGGTATATAGCTGGTATACATGGTGGTATATAGCTGGTATATAGCTGGTATATATGGTGGTATATAGCTGGTATATAGCTGGTATATAGCTGGTATATAGCTGGTATATATGGTGGTATATAGCTGGTATATAGCTGGTATATAGCTGGTATATATGGTGGTATATAGCTGGTATATAGCTGGTATATATGGTGGTATATAGCTGGTATATAGCTGGTATATATGGTGGTATATAGCTGGTATATAGCTGGTGTATATGGTGGTATATATCTGGTATATAGCTGGTATATATGGTGGTATATAGCTGGTATATAGCTGGTATATAGCTGGTATATAGCTGGTATATATGGTGGTATATAGCTGGTATATATGGTGGTATATAGCTGGTATATAGCTGGTATATATGGTGGTATATAGCTGGTATATAGCTGGTATATATGGTGGTATATAGCTGGTATATAGCTGGTATATATGGTGGTATATAGCTGGTATATAGCTGGTATATAGCTGGTATATATGGTGGTATATAGCTGGTATATAGCTGGTATAAATGGTGGTATATAGCTGGTATATAGCTGGTATATAGCTGGTATATAGCTGGTATACAATGGTGGTATATAGCTGGTAATAAGCTGGTATATAGCTTGTATATAGCTGGTAATAGCTGGTATATATGTCTGGATATAGCTGTATTATAGCGGTATATGGTGTATAGCTGGTATATAGCGGTATTATAGGCTGTATATAGTGGTATATAGCTGGTATATAGCTGGTATACCATGGTGGTATATAGCTGGTATATAGCTGGTATATAGCTGGTATATATGGTGATATAGTGGTATATAGCTGGTATATAGCTGGTATATAGCTGGTATATATGGGGTATATAGCTGGTATATAGCTGGTATATAGCTGGTATATATGGTGGTATACTAGCTGGTATATAGCTTGGTATATATGGTGGTATATAGCTGGTATATAGCTGGTATATATGGTGGTATATGCTGGTATATAGCTGGTGATATATGGGTGGTATATAGCTGGTATATAGCTGGTATATATGGTGGTATAGTAGCTGGTATATAGCTGGTATATATGGTGGTATATAGCTGGTATATATGGTGGTATATAGCTGGTATATAGCTGGTATATATCGGTGGTATATAGCGTGTATATAGCTGGTATATAGCTGGTATATATGGTGGTATATAGCTGGTATATAGCTGGTATATAGCTGGTATATATGGTGGTATAATTAGCTGGGTATATAGCTGGTATATAGCTGGTATATAGCTGGTATATATGGTGGTATATCTGGTATATAGCTGGTATATAGCTGGTATATATGGTGGTTATAGCTGGTATATAGCTGGTATATAGCTGGTATATATGGTGGTATATAGCTGGTATATAGCTGGTATATAGCTGGTATATATGGTGGTATATAGCTGGTATATAGCTGGTATATAGCTGGTATATATCTGGTATATAGCTGGTATATATGGTGGTATATAGCTGGTATATAGCTGGTATATATGGTGGTATATAGCTGGTATATATCTGGTATATAGCTGGTATATATCTGGTATATAGCTGGTATATATATAGCTGGTATACATGGTGGTATATAGCTGGTATATAGCTGGTATATATGGTGGTATATAGCTGGTATATAGCTGGTATATAGCTGGTATATATGGTGGTATATAGCTGGTATATAGCTGGTATATAGCTGGTATAATGGTGGTATATAGCTGGTATATAGCTGGTATATAGCTGGTATATATGGTGGTATATATGGTATATAGCTGGTATATAGCTGGTATATATTGTGGTATATAGCTGGTATATAGCTGGTATATATGCTGGTATATATGCTGGTATATAGCTGGTATATAGCTGGTATATAGGCTGGTATATAGCTGGTATGTATGGCTGGTATATAGCTGGTATATAGCTGGTGTATATAGGTGGTATATAGGCTGGTATATAGCTGGTATATAGCTGGTATATACTGGTGGTATATAGCTGGTATATAGCTGGTATATATGGTGGTATATAGCTGGTATATATCTGGTATATATGCGTGTATATAGCTGGTATATATCTGGTATATAGCTGGTATACATGGCTGGTATATAGCTGGTATATAGCTGGTATAGCATGGTGTATATAGCTGGTGTATATAGGCTGGTATATAGCTGGTATATAGCTGTGTATATGGCTGGTATATAGCTGGTATATAGCTGGTATATAGCTGGTATATATGCTGGTATATAGCTGGTATATAGCTGGTATCTATGGTGGTATATAGCTGGTATAGGTATATCTGGTATATAGCTGGTATATATCTGGTATATAGCTGGTATATAGCTGGTATACATGGTGGTATATAGCTGGTATATAGCTGGTATATATGGTGGTATATAGCTGGTATATAGCTGGTATATATCTGGTATATAGCTGGTATATATCTGGTATATAGCTGGTATATAGCTGGTATATAGCTGGTATATAGCTGGTATATATCTGGTATATAGCTGGTATATAGCTGGTATACATGGTGGTATATAGCTGGTATATATCTGGTATATAGCTGGTATATAGCTGGTATATATGGTGGTATATAGCTGGTATATAGCTGGTATATATCTGGTATATAGCTGGTATATAGCTGGTATATATGGTGGTATATAGCTGGTATATATCTGGTATATAGCTGGTATATAGCTGGTATACATGGTGGTATATAGCTGGTATATAGCTGGTATATATGGTGGTATATAGCTGGTATATAGCTGGTATATAGCTGGTATATATCTGGTATATAGCTGGTTAATAGCTGGTATACATGGTGGTATATATCTGGTATATAGCTGGTATATAGCTGGTATATATGGTGGTATATAGCTGGTATATATCTGGTATATATCTGGTATATAGCTGGTATATAGCTGGTATACATGGTGGTATATAGCTGGTATATATGGTGGTATATAGCTGGTATATAGCTGGTATATATGGTGGTATATAGCTGGTATATAGCTGGTATATATCTGGTATATATCTGGTATATAGCTGGTATATAGCTGGTATACATGGTGGTATATAGCTGGTATATAGCTGGTATATATGGGTGGTATATAGCTGGTATATAGCTGGTATATATGGTGGTATATAGCTGGTATATAGCTGGTATATAGCTGGTATATAGCTGGTATATATCTGGTATATATCTGGTATATATCTGGTATATAGCTGGTATACATGGTGGTATATAGCTGGTATATAGCTGGTATATATGGTGGTATATAGCTGGTATATAGCTGGTATATATGGTGGTATATAGCTGGTATATAGCTGGTATATATGGTGGTATATAGCTGGTATATAGCTGGTATATATGGTGGTATATAGCTGGTATATAGCTGGTATATAGCTGGTATATATGGTGGTATATAGCTGGTATATAGCTGGTATATATGGTGGTATATAGCTGGTATATAGCTGGTATATATGGTGGTATATAGCTGGTATATAGCTGGTATACCTGCTCAGGATGGGCAGTAGAACAATGCCACTGCTCAGGAATCCTTTAGCTGTAACCATGCCGGCAGCAGATTATATAATCATATATAATCATTACATAATCGCTGCCACTATTTTCCTGAGGTTGAGTGAAGGCAACAGGGCAGCGGCCACAGGGTGGGGACGAAGACGATGATGATGGAGCGCGTTTATCTGCTTTTATGACGCTCTCGGGTTTGGCTGCAGCTTTGTATCTGCTGCCTCTTGGTGTCAGCGGTGCTGCACTAATTTATCTCAGACACATTTTACCATTTCTTCCCCGAGAGCATTAATTCCCTTGTGGACACGTGAACACTAATTCCCTCATCCCAGGAGTATCAGCAAAAACATAGGATCTGCACCCATTCGGGGGGGGGGGGGCTCATTGAGTCCTCTGCTGCTCCTCAAGGCTGCCGTCATTTCTGATTACTGATCAGTATTCATCGTTAGCCTGGAGATGATTACCTCCAGCGCTGGCCTTCATTCATCAGTCCCTGGACGCTGTTGTCCTTGGTTCATGCTGAACACCGCAGCTAACAGAGCCGCCGTTGTTTAGGATTGCTCCTCTTGTTTAAGCATTCCACTTTAATAATCGAATGTAATTATATCGCAGTCTTTATTCAGTTGTGACATTGTGTAATAAATAAAGGGCATAAATACAGGGCACACTGAAATCACTTTCCTGTTGTATTTATCTTTGGGTTCAAGCCTATCTCCTCTGCAGCCCAAGGTCAGAGGTCGTTCATTGTGTGTGTGGCTGAAGAGCTCTGTGTCCTTCCTGTAGGTGAGCCGCTGTGAGAAGTTTGGATATGGAGTGATGATGACGCAGGTGGCGGCCACCGCTCCCGGCGTGGTGGCTCTGCACAAATCGGGTAACGACCTGCTGCCGTACCCTTACGTTTGTGGCGATTCCTCCCCTGAACGCGTTAATGCGACGCGCGTGTGCACCGGCTCTCTCCCAGGCTTCGTCCAGGCCCTGATCGTGGAGCTGTGGTCTGTTCTTGAGTGCAGCAGTGAAGACGTCAGGGTGGCTCGACCCCAGCCCACACCCACGGAGCCCATAGACCGCAGCTGCCTCAAGGTACCGTGCTCCAGCTGTAGCGTCATTCACTCCATCAGTGGACGTAGCCATGTGGAACAAGACGAGCGGTGGCGTGTGAGTGCTGCCTTCCTGGTGGCTCAGTCGGGGTGTTTCATCCATGCAGGACAGAGCCAGAGCTCCAGAGGCCATGTCGCCATTTTCAGTGTGTTTTAGATACACAGTCAAAATCTTGCTAAATTAGGCATAAATACACAGCAGGGGGGTGGGAGGGCTCCCTCACCATCAGAGCCAGAACAATAAGAGCTACTATAGGTTTTAACACTATGATCCAACCAGCTGCTGCTGCGGCGCCGTCTTCACCATATTTATCACGTGTTGCTGTTGTCATATCTTTATATAATATATATAATGTCTTTAATACGTGACAGGACTCGCCTCACTCGTGAGACTCAGGGTCGTTGTCATAGTGATGAGAGAGGGAAAGGAAACACACATCAAATCCTACCTGACGCAGATGAAGCTAACTAACTAACTGACGGACTGTTGTGAGTGATGAATAATTCCGTTTGGTGGTTGGACAGAGCCTCTCCTGCTGGAGCTCTGGCTGCACGGGTCCGTGCGGGTCAGCTCAGCACAGCTGGATGAGGCGTTGCTGGTGCCTGTCTGCCTCTGTGTCTGTTCGAGAAGGCTCGGCTGGGACTGTGGAGTGCGTTACGTGGAGGAGAACAGACGAGGACGTGATTTCTCTGTCTCCGCAGTCTTTCCTGTCTCTGGTGAACCTTCTCTCCTCTTCCCACTCGGTGTGGGAGCTCCTGGGCCAGAAGTCTCTCGCCAACAGGACCGAATACAGCCTGAGAGAGGTGCCCAGCTCCATGCCTGTGAGTGGATTTTCACTCTCCGCTGGGTGCAGTGCCCGTTTCCGCCGTTTGGGGGCGTTTTTGCACTGGTTATCACTATGACATCTTTGATGTTGTTGGTTTGGCCGTGTCCTTCCCTTAAAATGCCCAAACTGTAGCTTCTTGTGTGTATCCTAACCCTTACAGCACTCGGGTCCACGTCCACTCTGTGCTGCGATTCTCAAAGCTTCTCCTTTAACCTAACAGGATTTGATGGACAGGCTGGTTGCTGTGAATTCCGAAGCGAAGATGAATTCCCTGTTCCGCTACGAGCAGTCTCACACATTCGGCCTGAGGTGAGATGCCTTTTTACCTCCCTTATTACTTAACAACAGCAGGGGAGCAAATGCTGGTCTGGGATTAGCAAATACTGAGTGGACACACACACACGCACGCACGCACGCACACACACACACACGCACACACACACACACACACTCACACTCTAATTTCACTCTTATCCAGAGAAATCCTTTTTTTCAGACCCTCGGTGAGACATAATGGAAGCATATAGAAGCATGTCAGTCAGAGGCTGTGAGTGCCTATGATAAATGAATGTGTGTGTGTGCGTGTGTGTGTGTGTGTGCGTGTGTGTGTGTGCGTGTGTGTGTGTGTGCGTGTGTGTGTGTGTGTGTGTGTGTGCGTGTGTGTGTGTGCGTGTGTGTGTGTGTGCGTGTGTGTGTGCGTATGTGTGTGTGTGTGTGTGTGTGTGCGTGTGTGTGTGTGTGTGCGTATGTGTGTGTGTGTGTGTGTGTGCGTGTGTGTGTGCGTGCAGCATTGATATTGTGAAAATACTCTCGGTGGCGTCTTGAATGATCTTGTAGATGATCAAAAACAGTTTAGCAGCCAAGTCGAGTGAAGGACAGAAGATTTAACTTTAGAGTCTCTTAATCCAATTCAAATGAGGACAAAAGTCAGCTGAGCTCAAAGCTTTAAAGAGTAAAGCTAATGCTGCGTTCTAGAGGTATAGACGTACGTATATGGGCACGCATGTGTCCTGCGGTTGCTGTGGTTCCAGTGGCGCCCCGCTGGCTCGCTCAAGCTTCCATCAGCCCGCTCCTGTCACCATCCTGAGGCTTCACTACCATCCACCTGCTCCTGTCACCATGCTGAGGCTTCACTACCTCCACCTGCTCCTGTCACCATCATGAGGCTTCACTGCCTCCACCTGCTCCTGTCACCATGCTGAGGCTTCACTACCTCCACCTGCTCCTGTCACCATCCTGAGGCTTCACTACCTCCACCTGCTCCTGTCACCATGCTGAGGCTTCACTACCTCCACCTGCTCCTGTCACCATGCTGAGGCTTCACTACCTCCACCTGCTCCTGTCACCATGCTGAGGCTTCACTACCTCCACCTGCTCCTGTCACCATCCTGAGGCTTCACTACCTCCACCTGCTCCTGTCACCATCCTGAGGCTTCACTACCTCCACCTGCTCCTGTCACCAATGCTGAGGCTTCACTGCCTCCACCTGCTCCTGTCACCATGCTGAGGCTTCACTACCTCCACCTGCTCCTGTCACCATGCTGAGGCTTCACTACCTCCACCTGCTCCTGTCACCAATCCTGAGGCTTCACTACCTCCACCTGCTCCTGTCACCATGCTGAGGCTTACACTACCCCCTCCACCTGCTCCTGTCACCATCCTGAGGCTTCACTACCTCCACTGCTCCGGTCACCATGCTGAGGCTTCACCTACCTCCACCTGCTCCTGTCACCATCCTGAGGCTTCACTACCTCACACCTGCTCCTGTCACCATCCTGAGGCTTCACTACCCTCCACCTGCTCCTGTCACCATGCTGAGGCTTCACTACCTCCACCTGCTCCTGTCACCCCATGACCTGAGGCTTCACTACCTCCACCTGCTCCTGTCACCATCCTGAGGCTTCCACTGCCTCCACCTGCTCTGTCACCATGCTGAGGCTTCACTACCTCCACCTGCTCCTGTCACCATGCTGAGGCTTCACTGCCTCCACCCTGCTCCTGTCACCATGCTGAGGCTTCACTACCTCCACCTGCTCCTGTCACCATGCTGAGGCTTCACTACCTCCACCTGCTCCTGTCACCATGCTGAGGCTTCACTACCTCCACCTGCCTCCTGTCACCCTGCGAGGCTTCACTACCTCCACCTGCTCCTGTCACCATCCTGAGGCTTCACTACCTCCACCTGCTCCTGTCACCATGCTGAGGCTTCACTGGCCTCCACCTGCTCCTTGTCACCATCCTGAGGCTTCACTACCTCCACCTGCTCCTGTCACCATGCTGAGGCTTCACTACCTCCACCTGCTCCTGTCACCATGCTGAGGCTTCACTACCTCCACCTGCTCCTGTCACCATGCTGAGGCTTCACTACCTCCACCTGCTCTGTCACCATCCTGAGGCTTCACTGCCTCCACCTGCCTCTGTCAACCATCCTGAGGCTTCACTACCTCCACCTGCTCCTGTCACCATCCCTGAGGCTTCACCTTCCGGTGTCACTTCTGATTCTTTGGATTTTTCCTGCATCCATTTCCAAGCCTGTCAAATGCAGAAGGTGCAGAACTAAATGGCTTAAGAGTGACTTACAGAACGCTGTATCATCGAGGTTTACGCCAATTAGCACTGATTTCTGGCCAGTGGTGTTACCGCAGCCAACCACCGGGGGCCATAAAGCTCACATCTCTGGTCATTGCCAGGCAGCCTTCCAGAGCACCTTCCACCTACTCACCTGTTCTTTATTCTCTGATGTGACTGATCGGTAAACGCAGCTTCACATTTTTCCCTAACGAATGCTACCACCGGGCGTGTTGGCACTACAGAGACACAGGAATTAGGAGCTGATTCTGGCTGACAAACTTGTTTTATTCTGCTGCGTGACCTTTATTCAGGGCACATCAAAGAGCTCCCCGACCCCGAACGGCCAAGGTCGTCTGACAGCATCTGAAGCTGCGACCTGACTGAATCTTCCTTTGAGCGTTTAGCCATGGTCATTAACGTGCCGGTCCCAGTAATAACGGAAATATGAAAATATTAATATTGTGCCAGTGAGCCGGGTCGGCAGCTTAGAGGCTTCTTGTTCACATCTCACTCTTGTTCAGTGTTTGAGTGGAGCCGTTGTGCTGCTCTCGGCTCCCAGAGCCCTGCCATGGGCGCACTGACAGCACGGCGAGAAGCCACAGCCGGATTCTTCTTGTTAGAGGGAGCAGCTCATCCTTGTCCCGTTTCACCTCGGAAACAGCAAATTTGTGTTTGTTTTACGGCCGCTGGTCATTAAAACATCCTCGGCTATAAATTCCTGCTTCGTTATTGGACCTGATTTCACTTCCTGCAGTGGTTCCTGAGATAAACAAACCACATTCTGATCGTCAGGCTAATGAGATCAAATCCCTCTGCCTTGATGCATGTCTCTATAAGCTTCTGTCACAGCAACGCTCAAGTTATGCTGACATTTATAGACTTTATGGACTAGATTAATTATAGCACGCCTTGAGCTATATACAGTCGGACCTCTGCTTACGAATTACATTCGTAAGTAGAGGTCACTGTAGTATACAATGAACCATCTGAACCACACAAAGTTAGAATTACAAGTTAGCCTAGATTACACAGTTAGCCTAGATTTACACAGTTAGCCTGGTTTTACACAGTTAGCCTAGTTTTACACAGTTAGCCTAGTTTTACACAGTTAGCCTAGTTTTACACAGTTAGCCTAGTTTTACACAGTTAGCCTAGATTTACAACATTAGCCTAGTTTTACACAGTTAGCCTAGATTTACAACGTTAGCCTAGATTCTTGCTGTCAACAATGTTAACTCACAGGCAAGGTTACAGAAAAGAGGAAAAAATTGGACGTAATGCAGAACAACATAATGTGCTCTATAAAATATGGAATTCGCGTCCTGCTTTCCATAAAGTGCACGTTTTGCGCCTCATGACCTTTGAGCATCCTCCCGTTCAGGCTCAAAGCGTCTCCTAACGGGGAACATCTCCCCTGTCGGGGGTGCGCTCTGTGCAGCTGCCGAGGGTCGGTTGTAACGTAGCGTAGCTGTGCAGTGAAAATGCTAATTATGGTTTCACTTTATGACCAGTTTCAGGATTTTCTTTGCATTATTGCACCGTTTAATGATTCCCTGATCGATTTTAAGCAGCTTCTCCGACCGTCAGTGATGCTAAAGGGGTGCGTAGCATTTTAGCCTCAGCCATGGCTAATCTATTAGTGGCTCACTCATTCGCTAGCGTGGCCAGCAGATTAGCGAACGTGATTGGCTTATCCATAAATCCTCTGATGCGTGTGGACACTCATCACGGGAGTAATCGTCTGTCATAAATGGAGATTTGAAAGATCCTTTCAGTGGAGATAAAGCGAGCTGTCAGCTGTTTGTGTCCCAACGGAAAATAAAACAATCAAAGGCCATAAGGTGTAAAAAAGGTGAAGCAACTCTATCAAAGGTGCTCGTTGAGTTGGCGTTCTAGAGATTCTAATTAAACAGTCCATACACGCAGCATGCCCCCCTGTCTGACCTTCTCTTGTTAATTAGTTATTATTCATTAGCACATCCGAGGTGTGGACGGCCCCGCAGCAGCTGTGTTTGGACGACCCAGACGTTTCCTTACGTTCTCGGCCTGAACGCACTTTAGTGTCTTCAGTGGTGCTGCACTAAATACCCGACAGACCCTCGTCTCACCCTCTCACCCTTTTATACTCCCACCCTCTCACCCTTTTATACCCTCGTGCTCACCCCTTTTATACCCTCGTCTCACCCTTTTATACCCTCGTCTCACCCCTCTCAACCTTTTATACTCCCACCCTCTCACCCCTCTCACCCTTTTATCCCCTCCGTCTCACCCTCTCACCCTTTTATTCCCCTCGTCTCACCCTCTCACCCTTTTATACTCCACCCTCTCACCTTTATACCCGCGTCTCACCCTCTCACCCTTTTATACCCTCGTCTCACCACCTCTCACCCTTTTATACTCTCACCCTCCTCACCTTGAGGCGGGTCTCTCCCCGGTCCAGCCTCGGGCAGCGCTCACCAGGACCCGCCAACACCAGCGTAACGACACGTGGGTATCGTCAGTGGGGCGTGAGCCCCTCTGGTCCTTCGCTGGTACTGCACCCCACAGGGCAGTTAGGCTTAGGCTGCCCGATCCAGCAGAACTCCGACGGTTAACCGACTCTCAGCGCTGCCGACTTTAGGGAACATTTAAACGTCTGTGCCTAAAGGAATTAGAATGAAGTTAGCCCAGTTTAGCGGAATCTTACCTGTCCCGGCACACATTCTTTTTGTTTCTGACTGGATGTTAAGGAGGCATTTTCAGGTTTTGTATCATCCGACATTAGTGATTTGAAACAAGGGTAGTGACACGGAGGGGGCGGAGCCACCGGGCAAAATATAAGCTAATTCACAGGCTGATACTTTTGAAACGGGAATTTTCTCTGGCTGCACTCCTGTTGTCGTAACATCTGTTGACGACATCAGGACCCTACAGCAACCTTTAAATAGGGTTCTAACGATTTATTCTGTTTTAGAATGTTGTTAAAATACTATTTATCTTTCTGTGCATCCTCCACCAACAGGACGTTAGCAGATGGCTAACGTCCCTTTAAGGGTCATTAAAGTCTCCCTGGACTCACCTGGCTTGGTATTATATCAGCCTCTTAATTACGAGAGACAAATTCCCCCAGAAATCACCTTTTCCTTGTTTTCCTCTCAAACGCCACCCTGGTTCCGAGGGTGTGCTTTAACGTGGATGACAGTGTCAGGGTTACAGGAAGTAACGTTCTCTCATGCCTCTGTGCTTCCTCGCTGAGACACGTGTAACCTAAACGAGAAGTTTGAGCCTGAGGGACGCTGGAAGGTGGTGGCGGAGGAGCCTCTTTAGGAGGAGCGCTTGCGTAATAATGCATCCCACCTGTGCTCCAAACAGAGGAAACGGCTGTGGGACCCGGCCCAAGAGGCCGAAGCTCCACAGTGTGTTTGAGCCTGTTGTCATAGCGACAGCGAGCCAGCCAACTCCCCGCGAGGCTCCTGCCCAACCAGGGTTCCGTTAGAACCTCCCGGCTGGAGGTGCTGGAGGACACAGACGGCCGCTCCGGCCCCCCGTGCACCTGTGCAGGTGCTGGAGGTGCTGGAGGTGGTGGAGGTGGTGGAGGTGGTGCACCTGTGCAGGTGGTGCAGGTGCTGGAGGTGGTGCACCTGTGCAGGTGCTGGAGGTGGTGCAGGTGCTGGAGGTGGTGCACCTGTGCAGGTGGTGCAGGTGCTGGAGGTGGTGCACCTGTGCAGGTGCTGGAGGTGGTGCAGGTGCTGGAGGTGGTGCAGGTGCTGGAGGTGCTGCACCTGTGCAGGTGGTGCAGGTGCTGGAGGTGGTGCAGGTGCTGGAGGTGGTGCAGGTGCTGGAGGTGCTGGAGGTGGTGCAGGTGCTGGAGGTGGTGCAGGTGCTGGAGGTGCTGCACCTGTGCAGGTGGTGCAGGTGCTGGAGGTGGTGCAGGTGCTGGAGGTGGTGCAGGTGCTGGAGGTGGTGCAGGTGCTGGAGGTGGTGCAGGTGCTGACTGACTGTCTGTGTGTTTCTCTAGGCTGCTGAACGTGCTCTGCTGCAGCCTGGACTCCTGGGTGCTGCTGGAGAGCCAGTACGGCGTCTCCTCCATGCTGCTGCGCAGCCAGAGGGAGAACGTGGCCGACGGCGACGGGTACGAACCCCCAACAGGAGACACGGAGGCGGCTGATCCGGGGCCTGCTGGCTGGTCCCGGACACAGCTCCTGGTTTAGGGATCGTTTCTTGATCGCCTCCTGTCCCCGACAACCTGCTGACGTCACCGTGGTTCTGCCCCCTCGGCTGAAGCTGAAGCACAACCTTTCATTCGACCCCTCATTTCTTTCCTCTTTTCTTTTATTCACAAAGGACCGAGTGCAAATTTCCTTTGATGGGAACATTTTTGAGCCCAAATTGCTTCGGCCACTTGAAACAGGCCCGAGGCTTCAGCCTTAAAAACGCTCCATATCCATAAGAGTTCCAACTTTTGGAGAAGCTTGTTCATGGAAGCATTTGGCCTCCATTAAAAGACTCTTTAAAGCTGCGTCCTGGTGTCTAGTATTGTAGAGCTATAGCGGCTCTACTCTAACCTGTTCTACTCTAACCTGTTCTACACTAACCTGTTCTACTCTAACCTGTTCTACTCTAACCTGTTCTACACTAACCTGTTCTACTCTAACCTGTTCTACACTAACCTGTTCTACACTAACCTGTTCTACTCTAACCTGTTCTACTCTAACCTGTTCTACACTAACCTGTTCTACCCTAACCCTAACCCTAACCCTAACCCTGTTCACCTGCCCAGCTCTTACCAAGATTCCAGGAACTAAACTTCTTCTTCCATTAAACCTGCTCAGGGAGTTCATCATCGACGCTCTGTCCGTGGAGAGGATCACCTGCTGGTCCGGGTTGGTGTGCTGGGGGGTCCGTCTGAGAGGAGACTCCCCCCTCGGGATCTGCAGCAGGTCAGAGTTGCTCTGCTTCAGTCTTTAGGTCTTAATAATGTTAAGTTTGTTCGTCTGCATGTGGAAGCTTCCCACACTCAGTAGGGTTATGGTTAGGGTTAGGGGTTAGGGTTAGAGGGTTAGGGTTAGGGTTAGAGGGTTAGGGTTAGGGTTAGAGGGTTAGGGTTAGAGGGTTAGGGTTAGAGGGTTAGGGTTAGGGTTAGAGGGTTAGGGTTAGAGGGTTAGGGTTAGAGGGTAGGTTAGGGTTAGGGGTTAGGGTTAGAGGGTTAGGGTTAGAGGGTAGGGTTAGGGTTAGGGTTAGAGGGTTAGGGTTAGAGGGTTAGAGGGTTAGGGTTAGGGTTAGAGGGTTAGGTAGAGGTTAGAGGGGTTAGAGGGTTAGGGTAGGGTTAGGGTTAGAGGGTTAGGGTTAGAGGGTTAGAGGGTTAGGGTTAGAGGGTTAGAGGGTTAGAGGGTTAGGGTTAGAGGGTTAGGGTTAGAGGGTTAGAGGGTTAGGTTAGGGTTAGAGGGTTAGGGTTAGAGGGTTAGGGTTAGAGGTTAGTGTTAGAGGGTTAGAGGGTTAGGGTTAGGGTTAGAGGGTTAGGGTTAGGTTAGGGGTTAGGGTTAGAGGGTTAGGGTTAGAGGGTTAGGGTTAGGGTTAGAGGGTTAGGGTTAGAGGGTTAGGGTTAGAGGGTTAGGGTTAGGGTTAGAGGGTTAGGGTTAGAGGGTTAGGGTTAGGGTTAGGGTAGAGGGTTAGGGTTAGAGGTTAGGGGTTAGGGTTTGAGGGTTAGAGGGTTAGGGTTAGAGGGTTAGAGGGTTAGGGTTAGAGGGTTAGGGTTAGAGGGTTAGGGTTAGGGTTAGGGTTAGAGGGTTAGGGTTAGAGGGTAGAGGGTTAGGGGTTAGGGTTAGAGGGTTAGAGGGTTAGGGTTAGGGTTAGAGGGTTAGAGGGTTAGGGTTAGAGGGTTAGGGTTAGAGGGTTAGGGTTAGGGTTAGAGGGTTAGGGTTAGAGGGTTAGGGTTAGAGGGTTTAGGGTTAGGGGTTAGGGTTAGATGGTTAGGGTTAGAGGGTTAGGGTTAGAGGGTTAGGGGTTAGGGTTAGAGGTTAGGGGTTAGGGTTAGAGGGTTAGGGTTAGAGGGTTAGGGTTGGGGGTTAGGGGTTAGGGTTAGGGTTAGAGGGTTAGGGTAGAGGGTTAGGGTTAGAGGGTTAGGGTTAGGGTTAGAGGGTTAGGGTTAGGGTTAGGGGTTAGGGTTAGGGTTAGAGGGTTAGGGTTAGAGTTAGAGGGTTAGGGTTAGGGTTGAGGGTTAGGGTTAGGGGGTTAGGGTTAGGGGGTTAGGGTTAGAGGGTTAGGGGTTAGGGTTAGAGGGTTAGGGTTAGGGTTAGAGGGTTAGGGTTAGAGGGTTAGGGGTTAGGGTAGGGTTAGAGGGTTAGGGTTAGAGGGTTAAGGTTAGAGGGTTAGAGGGTTGGGTTAGAGGGTTAGGGTTAGGGTTAGGGTTAGAGGGTTGGGTTAGAGGGTTAGGGTTAGAGGGTTAGGGTTAGAGGTTTAGGGTTAGGGTTAGAGGGTTAGGGTTAGAGGGTTAGGGTTAGGGTTAGAGGGTTAGAGGGTTTGGGTTAGGGTGAGGGTTAGGGTTAGAGGGTTAGAGGTTTAGAGGGTTAGGGTTAGGGTTAGAGGGTTAGGGTTAAGGGTTAGGGTTAGGGTTAGAGGGTTAGGGTTAGAGGGTTAGGGTTGGGGTTAGGGGTTAGGGTTAGGGTTGAGGGTTAGGGTTAGAGGGTTAGCGTTAGAGGGTTAGGGGTAGGGTTAGAGGGTTAGGGTTAGGTTAGAGGTTAGGGTTAGAGGGTTAGGGGTTAGGGTTAGGGGTTAGAGGGTTTGGGTTAGGGTTAGAGGGTTAGGATTAGGGTTAGAGGGTTAGGGTTAGGGTTAGGGTTAGAGGGTTAGGGTTAGAGGGTTAGGGTTAGGGTTAGGGTTAGAGGGTTAGGGTTAGGGTTAGAGGGTTAGGGTTAGAGGGTTAAGGGTTAGGGTTAGAGTTAGGGTTAGGGGTTAGAGGGTTAGGGTTAGAGGGTTAGGGTAGGGTTAGAGGGTTAGGGGTTAAGGGTTAGGTTAGAGGGTTAGGGTTAGGGTTAGAGGGTAGGGTTAGGGTTAGAGGGTTAGGATTAGGGTAGAGGGTTAGGGTTAGAGGGTGAGGGTTAGGGTTAGGGTTAGAGGGTTAGAGGGTTTGGGTTAGGGTTAGAGGGTTAGAGGGTTAGGATTAGGGTTAGAGGGTTAGGATAGGGTTAGAGGGTTAGGGTTGAGGGTTAGAGGGTTGAGGGTTAGGTTAGAGGGTTAGGGTTAGGGTTAGAGGGTTAGGGTTAGAGGTTAGGGTTAGGGGGTTAGGGTTAGGGGGTTAGGGTTAGAGGGTTAGGGTTAGAGGGTTAGGGTAGGGTTAGGGTTAGGGTTAGAGGGTTAGGGTTAGAGGGTTAGGGTTAGGGTTAGAGGGTTAGGGTTAGAGGGTTAGAGTTAGAGGGTTAGAGGTTAGGGTTAGAGGGTTGGGTTAGGGTTAGGGTTAGGGTTAAGGGTTAGGGTTAGAGGGTTAGGGTTAGAGGGTTAGGGTTAGAGGGTTAGGGTTAGAGGGTTAGGGTTAGGGTTAGAGGGTTAGGGTTAGGGTTAGGATTAGGGTTAGAGGGTTAGGGTTAGGTTAGGGTTAGGGTTAGAGGGTTAGGGGTTAGGGTTAGAGGGTTAGGGTTAGGGTTAGGGTTAGAGGGTTAGGGTTAGAGGGTTAGGGGTTAGGGTTAGAGGGTTAGGGTTAGAGGGTTAGTTAGAGGGTTGAGGGTTAGGGTTAGAGGGTTAGGGTTAGGGTTAGGGTTAGGGTTAGGGGTTAGAGGGTTAGGGTTAGAGGTTAGGGTTAGAGGTTAAGGGTTAGAGGTTAGGGTTAGAGGTTAGGGTTGGGTTGAGGGTTAGGGTTAGGGTTAGGGTTAGGATTAGGGTTAGAGGGTTAGGGTTAGAGGGTTAAGGGTTAGGGTTAGAGGGTTAGAGGGTTTGGGTTAGGGTTAAGGGTTAGGATTAGGGTTAGAGGGTTAGGATTAGGGTTAGAGGGTTAGGGTTAGAGGGTTAGAGGGTTAGGTTAGAGGGTTAGGGTTAGGGTTAGGATTAGGGTTAGAGGGTTAGGTTGAGGGTTAGAGGGTTAGGGTTAGAGGGTTAGAGGGTTAGAGGGTTAGGGTTAGAGGGTTTAGGGTTAGAGGGTTAGGGTTAGGGTTAGAGGGTTAGGGTTAGAGTTAGGGTTAATGTAAGATGTTACCTTCACTGTAAATGTGCTGCCCTCTAGGTTATTAGCATTTGAGGGCTTTTCCCTGATATCTATCTTGAACTCTTGTTGTCTATTCAGCAATGTTGAATTTGGCATTTCAAAGACCTTCTGGTCCACTGGTGACCTCATCCTGGCTGGTTAATCCCTGCGGAGTGTTGGTGCAGCTTCATTGTAATGCTTGGAGGCCCAGTGAGGACTCGGGGGGATACTGGAAGAACCCCGGAGGTGGATCGTCCCTTCTTCCAGTTGCTTCTCCAGTTCCGCCGAGCCTAAACCCTAACCCCTAAAGAGTCAGCCACTCATAACGGCTTTTTCCTTTCCACTCTTCCCGTCCTGACCTGGGGAGGCCAAACACCAACATCACCCTGTGGCCGGAGGCGTGCTGAGTGAATTTGTCCCGGTGATTATGTGTGCAGCCCTTTTCCTCCGCCACCAGGTCACATTCAGGGTTTCTCTCAGGTGTGCTTGAGCTTGATCAGGACTGATTATCGCCAGGCGGAGGGCTGCATGACACCTGGCTCCACAGATCAATGGAAATATCTGAGCGTTGGAAGCAAATCTCATACTCTTGGACTGGAAGCGTCAGTCATGCACACGCTTCTGTATTTGTGGGCGGGAGAAACACAGGCTGAGGAGGGTAACGAGGCTGTCGGTTGAATTTCCACACCTTTGCTTCAGGGGGAGCATCCTTACCCATGGCCCCTGTTTGGGTCTGAGCCCCCACCTCCCTGCTACAGTCTGCCACCCCCGAGGCTTCACCAGAACTCCCAAGGTGACGTAACACGGCCGCAGCGCCTCAGTCGGGCCCTGTTGTGAAGTCTGACCTCCGACCTTCTCTGTCACAGAGTCCGAGATCGCTGCCTTCCTGGCATCGGCCATCGACTCCACAAACAGCGAGACCTGGCTGGAGACGTGTCAGCAGCTTTACAGGGAGGTCCTGACTTCCAACCCCAGCATCTGCTCTGGAAACTGTAAGTTTGAGAGGCGGCGTAACGGAGCGGACACTGTTCCGAGCCACGAATGAAGCAGGATGTTAGTGGCCAGCGGCTAGGCTGAGCAGCTCCTGACGTGATCTTCATCCCTGGAAGTGTGGGGACGACAACGACCGCTGTGATCCTTCACCACGACCGACCGTAGCAATGAGCACCTTCCTCACCTCTCTGCCTCGTTTCCTACCCACAATGCACTGCCTCTGCTTCGCGACCCCGCCCGGGTCCACGTGTGAGCGAGCCAGGCCCCAAGCGCCCAGACAAAAATGTGGTGGATCTAATTTTCGATGGAGGCGTGACCTGTGAGTGGATTTAGTGGGATTTGACCATTTAAACGTATGGCGCGTTCCGCTGCTGTTTCTTTCTTCTGACGCACCAAACGCCCGGCGAGTCCGCTGCCGACTGGACGATATCATCAAATTCACTTGCATTGTGGAGTTTAGCTGAATTACCTGCCTAATGGCGGTTCAGCTGGTGCAGCGGAGCACCTCTTAAACCTAATTGCACGAACCTTTCCCATCACGCGCCTTTGACAGAGCCCGCCGCCAAACGGCGCCGAGCTTTCTTTCCTCTTTCCTTCTGTGGGAGTAATAGCAGTTTAAAGAGGACAAAAACACATTCCAGTGGAGGGCTGGCAGTCTTGTTAATGGCAGCAGTGGAGGGTGATTGCTCTCTTTCATCAGGGCGAGCCTGTGGAAGCTCTCACGCTCGCTCTCTGGGGCTCATTTACGGCTTTTCACTGCAAGATTTATCAGCTGTTAACATCTCCGCCTGCTGCTTTATTTGCTGCATTAAGCACGCAAAAAACCTGCCATTGTACCTTCTCCCGCAGAAACATGCTTCCAGAAAGCGCTTGCATTTGAAGGCTGACAAAACGAAACGAAGCGATTTCCTTGACAGTTGATTGAATCTTTAGCGCGTCCATAAAGAGGCCGTGATTACCACTTGTGTTTCTTAATCGTGTCTGATGCAGCTGCGGGAGAAAGATGAGATTTGCCTGATATGGTGAAAGCAAAACTGTCGCCTCGTCAAACCTGAGATTAGAGGGGGTGAGAGTTCAAAACCTCCATCTTCTCAGCTTATTGACTGTAAGAATGTTCTGCCTGTCGATGAGCTTGATTCACTGGTTTAGGCAGCGTGCTGCAGCCTCCCAGCACCTCCCAGAACTGTTCTGGTCCTGCCGGTACCGGCTGCCCTGGTGCTGCAGCCGTAATTATGCCGGAGCTTCTGCACGTCCTTTTCTGTTGCTTTAATCATTTATCTGTTTCCATGGGGGGGCACGGTGACCGCTGCTCAACGGCGGTTTAGCAATGGCTGGCCTCACAATTAGGAAGGTGCGGGGTGGCAAATCCCTCTGGGGCGCTAGCAGGTCCTCCCCGTGCCTGAGCCGGGTCTCAGGTACTCCGGCTCCTCCCACATTCCACAGAGGCGTTCGGACTCAGGCCAGAGGTGAATGGCTGCTCTAAACTGACCGAAGATGGATCCGTGATGTCTGATGAGTCTGGAAGCATCGTTTTCCTGCTATTATTATTGTTTGAATGAGGACGGGCCGGTGAGGGGAGCGTGCGGGGTGTGGTGCATCATGTGCTCCTGCTGCGTAGCGCCCTCACCTGGCTGGAAACCTTACTGCAGAACATGAAACACATTTATTACAGCCGATGGGAATTCTTTTGTGATGGGGCGTCATTGACATTGTGCCGTTATTCCAGCTGTCCATGTCTTCTCTTGCTAGTGCTGGCTGACCTTCTGGACAAGGTCGTCGCTCATCTATCCGGCTCCGCAGCAGAGTGCCTTCTTCTCCCCAGCTCATCACAAAGGTCAGTGGGGAAAACGAACACATTCACCCGGTTGTTTCTCGCCAATTAAGTGAAAGACAAGGAAGTCCAAAGGTCATTCTCTGGACCGCTGAAGTGATCCGACATAAATCTTTACATTTTGAGACGGACCGACACACTGGAGCTGTAGTCCGACTCTGATCCGTTTGAGGTTGTGTTTGCTCACTGATACAGGTGCATTACAGTCACACGGTCCTATGTGTTACACCTGTGACGCCAGGATACGGGACTCACGTTCCTCAACACCCACCAGGCCACATCCCTGATTTTTATCCTTAGTTTAACCTTTAACCTTCATTTAAAGGCAGACTAACTGGTGGAGGCAACGAGGTTGGGGGAAGTGGGAAAACACCGGACAGGAAGTGAAGTCACCTGGAAAACACGGAGATAACCTCCGGGAGTGGTGCAGGCTCTCGGGGTCCGAGGCTGAAGACTCAGCCAGATGTGGCAGAGTTTAGTGGTGAATTACAAGGTGACTCTTTATTGTATCAGCGTCACTCAGGGGTGAAGGAGAATCGTCCTCAGATCTTCAAAGCTCTGAACTTGGTTTATCTGCCTGAGCAGCTCCTCTGCAGCCCGTCTCTGTGGAATCACGCAGCAGCAGAAGGGCTAAAGCAGCTAAAGTCCTCCGTTTTAAGAGTGTTAGTACCTCAGGTTGGAGTGAGCCCGTATCCTCTATCACAGCCGTTAATGATTCCAGGAGCTTGGTGTGTTTTACTGGCCTGTGGCTAAACAACCTGATCACACCGATGGCAACTACAAAGAAAAACCGCTAATTAGGGAATATTCTGCAAAACTGCATGTTTTTCCCTTAAAGTCATAGCATACTAATTGGATCTGGCTCTTGTTTTGTCTAATTTACTAAAGGGAACCAGCAGTTTCTCTCCCAGAAATTCCCAGCAAGCATTCGTGACGTTACTGGTCTGATTCCCTGTCTGTTGTGGCAAATCAGAGCAATCTGAAACGGATTCATCACTGAAAATGCTGGGTTCATTTAATGATTATGTTAATGAGCTGATTTAAATAATGATTATGCTAATGAGCTGCTTTAAACAATGATTATGTTAATGAGCTGCCTGTATAGTCAGAGTCACGTTGGAACAGATTTGAGGACAGGAGGCGGAATCACAACGTCTGCGTCACCAGTAGCTTCTCAGCGCTGCTGCACTCACACAGGCTGCAGGCGCTGCCATCTCAGGATGGGGGCCCCGGGCTGGAGGGGCCCCGAGCTGGAGGGGCCCCGAGCTGGAGCTGGAGGGGCCCGAGCTGGAGCTGGAGGGGCCCCAAGCTGGAGGGGCCCCGAGCTGGAGCTGGAGCTGGAGGGGCCCCGAGCTGGAGGGGCCCCGAGCTGGAGGGGCTCCGAGCTGGAGGGGCCCCGAGCTGGAGCTGGAGGGGCCCCGAGCTGGAGGGGCCCCAAGCTGGAGCTGGAGGGGCCCTGAGCTGGAGCTGGAGGGGCCCTGAGCTGGAGGGGCCCCGAGCTGGAGCTGGAGGGGCCCCGAGCTGCAGGGGCCCCGGGGAGACGGCTGGCATCGGTCAACTCCCCCACAAAGGGCCCCCTACTAGCTGCTGCTGGCTGTTAGGGGGTCCCGAGACACCGCCGATATTTATCATATCATGGACACAACCACATACTAATAGTCGGTTTCTGCAGCATTTATGCTAATTCAGAGTTTGAGAGCTTAGCCAATAAGGTTAAACAGGTTTAAAATATTTTAAATAGGTTCCGAGTTAAAACCAACAAACTGAGAGAAGCAGATGCTGAAATCACAGTTCTGTTGGATTTAAACCGAGGTCGGATCCTTGACCTCCTTGGTATGGTCTCCATGCGAAGGATGCTGGTTCGAATCCCCGGCTGGAGATTTGTGGCAATATGCATTTTCTTTTTCTGGAGTAATTTTTTTTGCCTTTCAATTAATCAAAATAGATGAAAATACAAATAAATGTCTCCTAGCATGTTTTTGTTCTGGCCTGAATCACCGCCTGGCGGGCGCCGGTCCAGACGGCCCTCCCTGGCCTCCTTGGCTGGAGCCCCCAGGGCGTCTGGCTTTAGTTGGATGGTTGATGTGGTGGGAACGGGAAGCTGTAAAATGATTTATTCTTTCCGTTCAGTCCTCTGGATTACATCCCAGTTTTGTGCGTGATCCTACAGTAGAGCGCACGTTACGACATGTTAATAACACAACAGCAGCAGATCTGGAGGCTTTTTGTCGCAGTAATTACTATTTTCAGCAGCTCATGATGTCACAGCAGTCACCCTTAGATCGGGTCCGTCATTTTTAAATCAAAACATCAAATCCTTCCAACCGCTGGTGCTGGAAATAACCAACTTCTGAGGACAGGGACGTGGCGGCACCACAGTCCCAGATGAAATCATGATGTCACAGTTGTGTCTGACAGCCAACGAGAAGCCGCGCAGCATCATCACTGTCATCCCAGTATTATATCCCATTAATCCCATTAATCCCAGCGAAGCCATCACCAGTGACCGCCGTCGCTCTAATCACCATACACCAGCTCACTTGTCCGTTAATGTGGCCTCATTACACTGACGCCAACGAGGCGGCTCCAGCCAAAGTGAGCACCTTAATAATATATGAGCTGGAAATCTACAGAAAGTTCCAGATGTTTCAGGAAACAACGAGAAAAGGCTCCGACATTTCGGTTTTGCAACCTCCAGTCATGTGACCAACATTTCC
The DNA here is from genome assembly GCF_901000725.2 of Takifugu rubripes. NCBI lineage: Eukaryota > Metazoa > Chordata > Actinopteri > Tetraodontiformes > Tetraodontidae > Takifugu > Takifugu rubripes. The sequence continues at coordinate 13,001,228 of NC_042300.1, read as the reverse complement.
CCATTTTCTGCTCTATACATGCACAGAGTTTCTGTGGGTGTATCTTTGGTCACCAGTACAGGACTGGTCACCACTACAGGGCTGGTCACCAGTACAGGACTGGTCACCAGTACAGGACTGGTCACCAGTACAGGGCTGGTCACCAGTACAGGACTGGTCACCACTACAGGGCTGGTCACCAGTACAGGACTGGTCACCATTACAGGTCACCACTCCAGGGCTGGTCACCACTACAGGGTTGGTCCCCAGTACAGGGCTGGGTCACCAGTGCAGGACTGGTCACCAGTACAGGGCTGGTCACCACTACAGGCGGGTCACCACTACAGGACTGGTCACCAGTACAGGGTTGGTCAGCCAGTACAGGACTGGTCACCACTACAGGGCTGGTCACCAGTACAAGGGTTGGTCACCACTACAGGGCTGTCACCACTACAGGACTGGTCACCAGTACAGGGTTGGTCACCAGTACAGGACTGGTCACCATTACAGGACTGGTCACCAGTACAGGTCACCACGACAGGGCTGGTCACCAGTGCACGGCTGGTCACCACTACGGGCTGGTCACCAGTATCAGACTGGTCACCAGTGCAGGACTGGTCACCAGTACAGGTCACCAGTACAGGGCTGGTCACCAGTACAGGGCTGGTCACCACTGCATGGCTGGTCACCACTACAGGCAGGTCACCACTACAGGGCTGGTCACCGCTGCAGGGGCTGGTCACCACTACAGGGCTGGTCACCAGTGCAGGACTGGTCACCAGTACAGGACTGGTCACCACTGCAGTGGCTGGTCACCACTACAGGGCAGGTCCCAGTACAGGGCTGGTCACCCACTACAGGGCTGGTCACCATTGCAGGACTGGTCACCAAGTACAGGGGCTGGTCACCAGTGCAGGGCTGGTCACCAGTACAGGTCACCAGTACAGGGCTGGTCACCAGTGCAGGGCTGGTCACCATGTGCAGGACTGGTCCACCAGTACAGGGCTGGTCACCAGTACAGGGCTGGTCACCAGTACTGGTCACCAGTGGCAGGACTGGTCACCAGTGCAGGGCTGGTCACCAGTACAGGGCTGGTCAGCCAGTGCAGGACTGGTCACCGTACAGGGCTGGTCACCAGTGCAGGGGCTGGTCACCAGTGCAGACTGGTCCACCAGTACAGGGCTGGTCACCAGTACAGGGTCCCAGCTGCTGTTAGTAACCTTTTACACCTCTGTTATTGACCCGTGTAAACAGGAAGTGATGCTTCTTTGGCTTCAGGTGAATTGGGTGTTAATGTGGCCGAACTGTGGAAACGAGAACGTCAGTGGGCAGAGAAGCAGAGGGGTAATTAGCTCCTGCGGTGACGAGTTGCAGCATCTGTCTGTAGATTTAGAGAAGTTTGAATAATAAATGATGGAGACTAGAAAGAAGGAGGGAGGTGAAACTTTGATTTATTATGCGTTTGTCAGGCAGGAGGAGCGCTCCTCCGACCGACCCACGACAAGGCCTCAGTTTGCCTTTGTTGGGATTATTTATTCATCCACGTTCGCCCACGTCAAACTTGTTTAGTTTCTTTTTAAGCAGCTTTTGTACTGAAGTGTTTAGAGAGTCAGTGATGTCAATTTATATAAAATCTTCTTAAAACGTCTAAAATGAGCTTTTTTGTGATAATTGATGTTTTTTGTAACTCTTCCATGAAGCTTCGAGTCTTTCTGCCTCCTCCTGAAAACAGAATCAAAACTATTGTGCAACTTCATTCTGTGATTTAATATTCATTAAAATATTCATTTATTAGCTTATATATGCTAAACACAGATTCATTTATTAGGCAGGGTTACAGGTCAACCCTGACCCTAACCCTAACCCTGACCCTGACCGCTAACCCTGACCCTAACCCTGACCCTGACCCTGACCCTGACCCTGACCCTAACCCTGACCCTGACCCTGACCCTGACCCTGGACCCTAACCCTGACCCTGACCCTGACCCTGACCCTGACCCTAACCCTGACCCTGACCCTGACCCTGACCCTGACCCTGACCCTGACCCTGATCCTGACTTGGAGCTGCTAATAACCTGGTGTCTGTTTTCCAGCGGAGGAGTGGAGCATTGAAGGCACCCTTCTATCACCTGTGGAGCACCTGGGAGTCCACACCTGCGTCAGGTAAAATCTGGGACCTCGCAGAGATCCTGACCTTCAGGAATATGAGGCTGGAGACCTTTGATGACCTGTATGAACCTCTGGCTTACTCAGCTAACTTAGCTTCACCTTTCTGGACCAACAAAACCCCCAAAACATCCAAGGTTTTTAGAGGCAACCAAAAACCCAAAGTGGTCCGAAACCACCAGCACAGGAACCAACAAAACTCGGAGTGTGTTCGGGAGCAGCCAGGACACCTTCGTAGCCCTGCTGAGGTACCGGACCCCAGAGGTACCGGACCACATGGTGCTGACAACGGGCCCTGCAGGGACCTGGAGAGTCCCCCCCAACCCCCAAAGGGATAAAGGGGTGCAGCCAGGGAGCAGCTGAAACCTTCAGCACCCTTCAAGGCCCCGACCCCCAGAGAAGCCCCAGAGTGGGCGCTGCGTTATCAGAGCATTAGCATACTTAGCTTACTCTGCGTTATCAGCGCATTAGCATACTTAGCTTACTCTGCGTTATCAGAGCATTAGCATACTTAGCTTACTCTGCGTTATCAGAGCATTAGGATACTTAGCTTACTCTGCGTTATCAGAGCATTAGCATACTTAGCTTACTCTGCGTTATCAGAGCATTAGCATACTTAGCTTACTCTGCGTTATCAGAGCATTAGGATACTTAGCTTACTCTGCGTTATCAGAGCATTAGCATACTTAGCTTACTCCTGCGTTATCAGAGCATTAGCATACTTAGCTTAACTCTTTATTTGCCCACTCTGACTGGTGCTCGTGTCTCGGCCGACTCGTTTCCGTCTTTAAGACGATAACCCCGCTGTGACATCACGCCGTGGTTCTGGGAGCTGTTGGCACGAAAGCGCCATGTTAGCACTTTTTGAGTGTTGCCCGCAGAGACGTCTGTCTCAGAGGATTTAAAAAGTTGTTGGACATGAATTTGTGGTAAATCCTCACTTGCAGTGTCAGACTAAATCTGACTGTGCTGGACTTGTAAAAAACGGGCCTGTATTTCCACGGGTGCCAGTGGATATTATTAAAATCACATTCACAGGAGGGCCAGCCAAATCCCACAATCCCAGACAACACTGCTCATCCATCGAAAACTGCTGCCTCATCACCCACAAAGCTGCGTTCTTCTCCTCTTCACCTTTAAAGGGATTATTTAGGAGGAAGATGGGCATCAGCTAGCTGGAGCTAATGTGGAGTTGCCTTAGGGTTAGGGTTAACCGTGCTATAGCCGCACAGCTAGCGTGCTAGCCTAACCCTAACCGTGCTATAGCCAGCACGACTAGCGTGCTAGCCTAACCCTAAACCGTGCTATAGCCAGCACGGCTAGCGTGCTAGCCTAACCCTAACCGTGCTATAGCCAGCACGGCTAGCGTGCTAGCCTTACCCTAACCGTGCTATAGCCAGCACGGCTAGCGTGCCACGGCTAGCTGTGTAATTCTCTGTGCCTCCGCAGGTACGGCCGCTACCTCGGGCTGCTGAGGGACGATGCTGCGCCTGATTTGACTCTGCTCCTGAGACGGGTGAAGGCGTTCCTGTCCTCACAGAGAATCGAACCCTCTCCAGAACTCCGTATCCTGCCTGTGTTTTCAGTCCTACTGTGGAATCCTCTTATTTAGGAGGGGCCGTTCTTGATTAAGCACCAAAAGTTATTAAATTCTGAACGTAAAAGTCTGCTTTAATTCTTCCTCAGTGTGATTTCAACTTTCATTAATTTAAGCATAAATCTGACTGGGGTTTTACTGACCTGGTTTATGACTCCCCTCGTGCTCTTAGTGTCATATTCTCTGACTTATAACGGCGGTCTGGGAGCGGCTGATTTGCCTTTTGGCCGTCGTGACTCCAAAAGCTTGAATTCTGCTTGTTTACCGGCTCCATTTGGACCCTGAAACTCGGTGCCCAGGCCCTCAGCATGGAAGGCTACCCGGGCCACGACTGGCTGGCCTCCAGCGTCTTCATGGTTACGCGTGGGGAGGCGGAGCGCTCGCTGAGGCTGCTGCTCCGCCTCCCTCTCCTGCCTGCTCCCCATCCGCCTTCATCTGGCCCGCCAGGATCCACGCTTCAGTCATCCGGAAACAACCACGACAAAACCGTTTGGGTCAGTGTTTGGCTCAGTTTCTAACGTGTGCGGTCTTTGATCCAGATCCACCTCCCCGGGGCGGTGGCAGGGGTCGGGCGCCCCCCCGCTTTTACTGGTGCACAGCTCACTACGTGGAGATGCTGCTGAAGGGCGGAAGTTCCTCTGGTCCACTCGGCCTTCAGGGTGTCAGGATTCACCCCCGTCTCAGGTAGGGTTAGGGTTGGGTTAGTCCAGCACGTCCCCTACCACCCACCCCCCCCCCCCCCCCCCCCCCCCACCAAAAGGAGCCCCCACATATCCTGGTCCTGCTCCAGGTTTCTCCCTGTTTGAGGGGGTCCGGCCCTGCTGGGATTCTTTGATTGGAACAAACGATGATTTGATTGGCTGTAGACAAACGATTCAAACTTAACGGTGTGTTAAGTGCTGATGCTAGCGCCACCGTCAAGGTTGCTACAAGTTTAGCGAGGAAAACGTCCCAGAAAAGTCACCACTAGAGACAAACACACTCAACCTCAGCTAATATGGCTCTGGAAGGTTGATCAACAGTTGCCGCTAGCAAAACGTGTCACAAAATGGGGACGTAAACTAAAGCTGTGTGGAGACGTCGAAAAGTTTCATTCTCAAAACAACAAATTTATATTTGATGTTTAGGACTGTTTGAGGCCCAAAAACCTTTTAGCTTAGCGTCTCTCTTTGCTTTCAAAGGAGCTAATGAGCGCAACGTTTCCCCCTCTGACATGGGAAGATCTATTCCCAGACCCTCGAGCTGTGGTAGCGTGAAAGCGCCGCCATGGCGACCGGGTGCTGGGATGTGTTGGTCTTGAAACAGCTCTGCAGAATGTGGGCTGCAGGGAAACGTTGGGAAAACGCAAAACCGTCACCAACGTCTCTTTTCCTTATCGACCGCCGCCGCTACGCTAATCACATCGCTAATCATGGATGTCAGCAAAAATAGGACTTTTTACAAGTTTGTTTGGTCTTTCAAGGCTGAAATTGATCTTTTTTCCTGTTATGGGCCACCAAACGTGTATCAATCTGTCCCCTGTTGCCCCCCCCCCCCCCCCCCATCCCAGACTGTCCTTTCCATTCTTGCCCCCCCCCCCCGTATCGGCGGCGATAGCGCAGAATCGGCTCCTGCCGGCGCGTTTAGGTGGTCCGCTGCCTTCCTGTGGTGCGGGTCATTAACAGGAAGTCAGGTGATCATTTCTAACCATGCTGGTAGTTGTTGTTGCAGATTTAATGGAGGCCATTAGAAGCCTCACATCTTCTCATCATGATCAGTAGCAGCACGGATGGGTCCGGACTAACACCTGGACTCCTCACGCATCACTTCCTGTTTGCAACGGTCCACACAGGTGACCTGCGTTCGTGCTCCCCACAGATGTGCCTCCACTGGCTGGCTCAGTGCTTCTGGAACTACCTGGACTGGACGGAGGTCTGCCACTACCTCTGCTGCTGCGTGCTGATGGGCGCCGACTACCAGGTTTACACGTGCGTGGCCCGCCTTCAAGGCACCTGCAGCCACAGATCCTGCAGCACAACCCAGAGGCAGGAGCTGCAGCTCTTCCTCAAGGTGAGTCCGAGCGGAGGCTCCACGAGGCTCCAGCAGCTGGAGGTGCGGGGGAGCCACCCTAGCCCCTAACCCTAGCCCCCTAACCCCTAGCCCCTAACCCCTAACCCTAGCCCCTAACCCCTAACCCCTAGCCCCTAACCCCTAGCCCCTAACCCCTAGCCCCTAGCCCCTAACCCCTAAACCCTAGCCCCTAGCCCCTAACCCCTAACCCCTAGCCCCTACCCCCTAACCCCGAGCCCCTAACCCTAACCCCTAACCCCTAACCCCTAACCCCTAGCCCCTAACCCCTAAACCCTAGCCCCTAACCCCTAGCCCCTAGCCCCTAACCCTAACCCCTAGCCCCTAACCCCTAGCCCCTAACCCCTAGCCCCTAACCCCTAACCCCTAGCCCCTAACCCCTAACCCCTAACCCCTAGCCCCTAACCCCTAGCCCCTAACCCCTAGCCCTACCCCTACCCCTACCCCTAACCCCTAGCCCCTAGCCCCTAACCCCTAACCCCTAACCCCTAGCTCCTAGCCCCTAACCCCTAGCCCCTAACCCCTAACCCCTAGCCCCTAGCCCCTAACCCCTAGCCCCTAAACCCCTAACCCCTAACCCCTAGCTCCTAGCCCCTAACCCCTAGCCCCTAGCCCCTAGCCCCTACCCCCTAGCCCCTAACCCCTAACCCCTAGCCCCTAGCCCCTAGCTCCTAGCCCCTAACCCCTAGCCCCTAGCTCCTAGCCCCTAACCCCTAGCCCCTAACCCCTAACCAGCGTGACGCTCCAAGAATGTCCATCGATGGCTTTGGAGGCATCGGAGGAGGAGAAGCCCCCAGGACGGCCCAGAGAGGGGGGCTCCTCTGTGTCGCTGTTTGACAGACCTAAGACCGTGCTGTGTCTCTGGTTGTGGAGCGGCTGATCCCGGAGCGGCTGATCCCGGAGCGGCTGATCCCGGAGCGGCTGATCCCGGAGGCAGCTGATCCCGGAGCAGCGTCCTTTACTAAAAGCAGCACATCTCAGTCAGACTCAGCGTCAGTGAAATGCTCCTTTTCTTCGGCCATCGGGGTTCTGAAGCTTTTCACCTGTGGAGTCCTTATCACAGCCAAAGCCCCCCACCCCATAATAACCATGGAGCCACCAGCTGACCAGCCCTTTCTTTAGCTGGTGCTGGACTCCATGGTGGTTTCTGTCCTCAACACGTTCCTGTGAACGATGGTGCTCATTTCAGGACGTCCGGCTGGAGCTCGCCAGGAGACTCGGAGGGCGGGCAGATGATTCCGCGGCGTCGCTCCAGAGACACAGTGGTTGTTGGTTCAAGCCCTTTTTCCTGCTCCTATGAGCTGGAGTTGAAATGATTAAACTCACCTTTATTATTAATGGTCAGCTTTTTATTAGCTTAGACGAGGAACTAGCATCCGCAGCGCGAGAGGCTAATTGCTAACCATTGTCGCCACCCGCCCCGCGCTAGTTGGATTTACATGTAAACTTCGAGATGTGTTTTAATGGGTTTCCTGTAATTGATTGCTCTCATAACTACTTTACAAACTAATTCCATTTCCAAAACCACGTCGTGCGCGTTGGAAGAGCAGCAGAACTCATTAATGGCCACAGCGAACTGATGGCATCATCAGCACGTTGCTATTCAGCGCACGTCTCCCTGGCTGCTAATTGATGAAGCTCCAGCTCGATCTTTGCTGTGTGGAGGTGTTTGCGTTCCCAGAGTCTCGCCGGCGTCAGGCTGTCGGCACACGCGCCACGCGGCAATTACAGCCGCCGGGTTCAACCCCGAGCGGAACGGAGTCTCCAACTAAAATGTTCTTGTTCCTGGGTGGACTTTAGAGACAGAATACACAGATTAGACGTGACGGCGTTGGTTCTTCAGCGCCTTCTGTGGACCTGGTTATGTTGGGCAGTAGCTAAAAAGAGGGTTTAATAGAGAGAAGGTGGGCTTTTATCCTAACTTCAAAACTACAAACCCAAAACTGCTCCAGGTTCTGATTGATTGGTTCCGTTCTGCTCTTCTCCTGCAGGAGGACCCGATCCGGGGTTTCAGGGTCTGGCGACTACCTGCAGTTCATGATGGAGCTGGAGCGGAGCTACCGGAGCGTCGTTCTCACGGCCATGAGGAGCATCTGCAGCACGGCCGAGTGAGGCCAGCTGACCCGACCCGACCCGACCCGACCCGACCCGTCGCCCACCGGCTGACGGCGACCATCAGATCTACAGTTTCATTTAGAAAGGACCTCAGAGGACCTCAGAGGACCCCAGAGGACCCCAGAGGACCCCAGAGGACCTCAGAGGACCTCAGAGGACCTCAGAAAGGACCCCAGAGGACCTCAGAGGACCTCAGAAAGGACCCCAGAGGACCTCAGAGGACCCCAGAGGACCTCAGAGGACCTCAGAGGACCTCAGAAAGGACCCCAGAGGACCTCAGAGGACCTCAGAGGACCTCAGAAAGGACCCCAGAGGACCTCAGAGGACCTCAGAGGATCCCAGAGGACCTCAGAGGAGGTGAAAACTGATCCCAACGTGACGCCAAGATCGGCATCAACACGCTTCTTTGGCTCCTCGAGACAGTTAATTGACTCTATTTGAGGAGTTTGGACGCTTCCCGATGTCTGGATGCTCCCCTTCAGCAGGGAACCCGTCACAGCCGAGAGGTCCAAACGGGTGTTGACTCTGGCGGCGGGCTACCTGGAGACGGAGGAGCCTAGCTACAGCGGGATAGCTCGCGTGTGGTGACATGAACCGTTTGCCCGCTGGTCTCAGCAGCCTTGGGATCAACCTGGCTTCCAGGGTTTCATCCCGGTTTTCCCATCACATCATTAATGCCAGGACGCATCACCTGTCCTGGCGCCGGGTGCTCGCATGAAAGATGCATGAGGAGGCATCGTGGCCACAAACCCGCATTAGCGCCCCGGCCTGCCGCCCCTCTTCAGACACGCTCAGATCTGAATAACAAACGGGTTCATCCGTCCCCTCTCCACCGACGGGGGGGTGATGGGGGGGGTGATGGGCGGGGGGGGGGGCTTCTGGCACCGCTGCCCGCGTCCAGCAGGTTGACCGCAGCCCGACACATCGAGATTGTGAGGTTGTGTTGGGTTGATCCTGCTGTTCTACTGGTGCCTGCAGAGAAGGTTCAGGCTTCAGGCCCCGCCCTTCAAATGGGCGCCGCGTTGTTAGCGTAGCCGCGACCTTCCTTCACCTTTCATCAATGGTCTGTGCTAATGTGGAAGAGCGTTGGCCCGGTTGGCGTCCGCCCTCTTTGGCCCCATCGTCCCTCTTTAAAGGGCTGCAGAACTTTCAGGAGGCCTTTTGGATTTTCAGCAGTTCTGTTTCTGTTTGATGGCACCAAGAAGACGAGATGAGATACAAACGCTTCGCTTTAAAGAAGGCGAGATCGGTGGAGCGACGGCAGTGAGAGGGAACCCACAAACATTTAAGCCTTTTGTTCTGGGGGAACTGGAACGTGTCTGAAGGTCACATGAAATAAAGAGCTGCAGGTTTGTGACGCTTTAAAATCCAAAGACACACAAACACCACCCTGGTCCCGGCACCAGCCCCACTCACTGCTTGTTTGTGGATCATGGCCACATGATTCCGCCTCCACCATGACGATTGTTGCCACGGGCGACAGGTTTAGGATGTTGGGGAAGTGACAATGAAGCTGTTGTAGCTTGCTCTTACTGGAGGTCCATCAGGTCTGGGCTCACTGTAAAGCTCGTGGGTCTGACTCTGGACCTGGAGCCAACACAAACCTACTTGAGCCGAGACCGCTCGTTCATTAGGGAAAGGTTGGTCCCCGCATAATTAATGCCAAGCTTATTAGGGCCAGCGGTGCCACTATGGCTGCACCACAGCACCGCTCTGGGAGTTCCTGGAAGATGCTCGGAACAGGAACTTTCAGGAAGCCTTCCTCTCACTTGGCCCTCTTGATGGTCGGGTCTCCACCATGGGGTCGCAGCCCTTGACGGGGCAGCATTTCTGGTTTGTGTACGTGGTCGTGGATGCTATGAATGAGGAGAGCCTGCTAGCTAGCTAGCTAGGCTAATGCTCCTCTTCTGCCGGGCTTCTGGCCAATCGCATTGAGTAAAACTCAAGCTCCACCCCGGAGTTTTTCAGGCCCGATCTTAGTACCTAAAGTTCCTGTAAAAAGGCCCCAGAGGGAGGTTCCTGCAGGTTCCTGCCTACTCAGAAGAACCAAATGAGGTCTTTCTAATGTCTTGGATACGTTTATTCTCCTCTATTTTATTTGTTTTGTGTCTGGCTGGAGACAATATGGTCTCTGATCAGCCCCATAACGGCCTTCCAGGATTTTGTCCAGGGGAAGGATCCAGAGGATCCAGCTCCTGGTGAGGATATTTATATGAGGGGGTCCAGGTCCAGAGGAGAGGCCCCCTGCGTGTCTCATACTGCTAACAAACATCTGCAGACAGTCAACTGGAAACAGTTATTCAGAGCCGTGGGGATCAACGGATCACTGTCAGGGGAAAACAGTTTCTGTTTGTAAGGGTCCCAAAGGTCACGTTGTGACCCGCGCTGTGCCTGACTCTTCTGTCCATGAGGTCATGTTGTGTGGGCGCTTGCCCTTTGCTGTGTGGGCGTTGCCCTGTGTTGTGTGGGCGTTACCCTTTGCTGTGTGGGCGTTACCCTGTGTTGTGTGGGCGTTACCCTTTGCTGTGTGGGCGTTGCCCTTTGCTTGTTTCCTAGCATCATTTATCGATCTCCAAACCAGCCTGAGGTTTGCTGCTGCGCCTCCTCCAGAGGAGCTCCGTGCTGTCCGACAGCCACTCTGAGAGGACGTCCGATCCCTTCCTCCTCGTGGCAGGAGCACAAAGCTGCAGGCCTCGCTTCTTAAAATCCTCAAAGTGCAGGAATATTCCGGATCTGTCGCTGCCTCGCTAACTAAGGATGGCCTCTGCTGGCTCCGCTCCGTGCACGGCAGGAGGACGGGTCAGCAGGACGCCCGTAATCAACGGGAATCAACCTTCATTTCATAACAATTTCGCTGCAGTAATTTAGGTTTCAGCCAAGCGAGCTCATGCTAACTAGCTAATTAGCTGACCCGGGTGCTGGGAACAATCACTCCGTCCCTTTACTGGTCTAATGCAGAACTTAATTGTAGCCACTGTTCACACTGAATAACCCATTTTTAAGGAGCACCAAATAAAAGAGAGTCAGAATAAAAAAGAATTTAATAAAAAGGAAACATCGATTGACCTCTGCAAATGTTTGATTGGTTTCATCTCATGTTTGCAGCTAGTTATTGATTGAGGAATGTAGGTATTAACCTCTGGAAACATAAATATTAATATGGCAATTTTTGGTGTGTTAAAAATCTATATTTCACATATGTGTGCCCTAACTAACCATGCAGACTAACCCCATAACTAACCCATAACTAACCCCCTAACTACACACCCTAACTAACTCCCTAACTAACCCCCTAACTAACACCCCTAACTAACCCATAACTATCCCCTAACTAACCCATAACTATCCCCCTAACTAACACCCTAACTAACCCATACCTATCCCCCTAACTAACTCCCTAACTAACCCCCTAACTAACCCATAACTATCCACCTAACCAACACCCTAACTAACCCATAACTATCCCCCTAACTAACTCCCTAACTAACCACAACCCAACTGTAATTCTAAACCTCATCCTTAAAACCAGGAGCAAAAACAAGGACACACAGTCCACTACTGTGCGCCTCCTTCCTTCCTTCCTTCCTTCCTTCCTTCCTTCCTTCCTTCCTTCCTTCCTTCCTTCCAGCAAAGATTCCCAGACACTTCAGCTCTTCCGGGAGGATTCCGAGGCGCTCCCAGGCCAGCCGAGATCCACAGTCCTCCATAGACCTGCAGCACGTCCATATCACGTAGCCACATGGGTAAATTTCAGGCGGTCCAAAGAGCACACCCTGTGGAACACCTGTTATTATGTCAACTCACAGGAGGACACGTTGCTGAATGCTACTGAACAGGTTTCGGTTAGTGGTGATGAAGGTGGACTTGTTTTTCCGGATCGTGGTCTTCAGGCCTCACAACCAGAACGTTTCTTCGATCGATTCCAAAGCAAACGAATGGATTTTTTCATGTTGGTCTGCGAGTCGATAACAATCAGGGGGTTTCCACACCGATTCTGCCAATAGAGCTGCAGAGGGATTGGGTTCACGACCTCCGAACAGGTTCCTCTCTGGAACCATCTCTGAGATGGTTCCTGCTGTTTACTTAATTAGTTAGTCAGATTAAATGAGTCTCCAAGACTGTTGTATAAAACCCCTTTAAAAAACAATGAAGTGGTTCATTTCCCACAGGTAAAAATTGAGGATTCATGCGGAAATATTGGGAAGATTTTATGGATCTTCTCAGTATTCTCAGAGTGCCAAAGGAGAATGAATGATAATGAAAATGGAGAAGTCATTTCAGGTGATTGGTTTTCAGAGTCTGATCTGATTGTGGCAGGAAAAGACTAAAAGTCCTTCAGAAATGTTTAAATGTTGAATCCCATCGAGGTCTAAAATGCTGTTGTTTGACAAAGACCTTCCAATCAGCTAAACTCCGGTCAGTTTAACAATGATGCTTGTCTATAAATGCTAATCCATTGCTAGCATGCATTCCCTCTGAGATGAGCCATCCCACCCTCCTCCAGCCACAACGGTATTCAGGTCTGGTTCTGGAAGAATTTCCACCTAATGAAACAGCGTAATGAGCAGCAACATGCTGATACGAGAGGCTAACCTCTGGATACGTAAAGGTCCTGCTTCCACAGCAGATTAACCAGCAGACGTATCAGGGTTTCTATGAGAACGTTACAGTTTAACACCCTTTCGCATTTTCTGAAGTTCATGTTGGCCAAACACCACATTCTCAAGACAAGCGTGAAGCCGCTCCTGCTGGCCTCCGTAACACCATAAATGTACTTATTCATAATTCAGGACGCCAAGTCCTATAAATTATGCAGAACCAACAAGAGGAGCGGCATGAAAGATGCTGGACATTTATTCGAGACTACTCAGAAGAGTTGCATTCAATGGCTAGCAGCCCATTTCTAACCAGAGCATCAAAATGTAGCCACCATGCTAACGCGTCCTGATGGGAAGACTGTTCTGAGCCGCACTGTCGGCCATTTTGTGGCTATGATGTCATTCAGCGGTGAGATGGAGACGTCCCTGCAGCAGGATATTCATTTACTTTATTCATGCGTTGGCTTATTATTGTGGCTGGGTCGAGACCCAGAGCCCCTCAAAGAACTAACAACCCCCCCCCCAGGAAGGAAGAGAGATAGAGAGGGAAGATGGAGGCGAGTAGAGGGACCAGCAGGGAAATGTCAGGAGCTGGAATCACCACGGAATAACATCCGAAAGTCACCACACAGGATCAGGACAGCCTGCACACACACACACACACACTCACACACACATACACTCACACATACACATACACTCACACACACTCACACACACACACATACACTCACACATACACTCACACACACATACACTCACACACACACATACACTCACACATACACACACACATACACTCACACATACACACACATACACTCACACACACGCACATACACTCACACATACACACACATACACTCACACACATACACTCACACACACACACTCACACATACACACACATACACTCACATACACACACACATACACTCACACACATACACATACACACACATACACATACACATACACATACACTCACACACACACACACATAATGGAAGCAGGCTCGCTTCTGTATCAATGCAGCCATGATGAGTTTCCACTTCATATCCACTCGTGGTTCCTTGAAGTTCCACCACGGAGGAGAAGAGGCCCGGAGACGCGTCTGGAATCATCTGAAGCCTCCTGCAGGTGGTGGCTGATGCTTCCAGGCTGAGAGCAAAGCAGGACCAGATGTGTTGACCTAAAGAGAAGGTTGTTGAGGACATTGATCCTCAGCAGGGGCCTGGAAACAGCAACCTTCTGGCTTTGAGCAGGTAACACGTGAGATGACACCTGATGGTGCCGACGCCCCTTTACGCACCTCGCCTGGTATTAACGTAGCTCTGCCAAAACGGACAAAAACACCAAAGGTGTTTTCATATCGATGCACGTGTAGATGTCTCCATGGCACCTGGACTCCAGGACGTGGGTTTGAGAGGTTCTGGGCAGGTTGATGAGCCTTTTACAGCCGTCTCCTCTGGTTAACCACAGCAACTGGTTCCTCTGGTTAACCACAGCGACTGGTTCCTCTCGGTAACCACAGCGACTGGTTCCTCTCGGTAACCACAGCAACTGGTTCCTCTGGTTAACCACAGCGACTGGTTCCTCTGGTTAACCACAGCAACTGGTTCCTCTCGGTAACCACAGCGACTGGTTCCTCGGTAACCACAGCAACTGGTTCCTCTGGTTAACCACAGCACTGGTTCCTCTCATTAACCACAGCGACTGGTTCCTCTCGGTAACCACAGCAACTGGTTCCTCTGGTTAACCACAGCAACTGGTTCCTCTGGTTAACCACAGCGACTGGTTCCTCTGGTTAACCACAGCAACTGGTTCCTCTCATTAACCACAGCAACTGGTTCCTCTCATTAACCACAGCAACTGGTTCCTCTTGTTTTATTCTGCTGCGTGACGTTTTATTCAGGCACATCAAAGAGCTCCCCGACCCGAACGGCCAAGGTTTGAGCCTGAGCTGGAACAATAGCTGCAGTTATGGCACCAGGACCGTAGGAACCATCACCAGTTGGTTCTGGTTCAGGTTCAGTCCTGCTTCTTTCCTTTGACAGTATTTATGTAAGTGATTAATGCGGTTTCAGAGACGTTATATAAGTTCCTTCATGTTAGCATCAGGAGTTCCGCTGGTGTTACAGCGCGTTTTAACGGAACATCTGAGCCGTGTTTGGGCCCAACTCATCAGGTCCTGTTTAGCTGCTGTTGTCTCATGAAGCTTTTCTCTCAGCCTCAGAAGAAGGGAAGCTAGCTGAGGCAGCTCAGGCTGTAACTGACAAAGGTTGAAGGTAGCGAAGTGGGAAATTGAAGCAGTTAGCAACGCACATGTGGCTGAGCTCGGGCCAGAGTCCGAGTCTCACGCACAGCTTTAATATAAATAAGAACTTCTGCAGCATTTTCTGCTCCACAGCCTTTTCTCTGGATGCATTTCCCAGACGTGTGACAGGAAATTGCCTGGGGGGAAGGCGGCGGCCTGGAAATGGTCACATTTGTCTCCTCGTCTGTCACCTTCCTGGCTTCTTATTTCATTCCCAGTCTGTGCTCCAATTATCCACTTCTGGAATGAAGAAAAAATCCACCATTCTCTCTGTTATTGATCTAACATCAGTTAGCTAGAGGGAGGAGAGGAGAGGAGAAGAGGGAGGAAAGGAGGAGGGAAAGGAGGGAGGAAAGGAGGAAGGAGGAAGAGGAGGGAGCAGAGGAGGAGGGAAAGGAGGGAGGAAGAGAAGGAGGAAGAGGAGGGAGGAAGAGGAGGGAGGAAGAGGAAGAGGAGGGAGGAAGAGGAA
>NC_042300.1:12950747-12985907 GCF_901000725.2 Takifugu rubripes | reverse complement strand
GTAGCTCATAAAGGTCTGATCTCAGGATCCAGGGGGAAATAAGCCGGATGGAATGAATTGGATTCGCACGGAAAGTTTTCAGCCTTTATTGTGAAACTGTGACGTCTGTGAACCATTAAAAGAAATCACACTCTATCGTCACGCGCTGTTTCTGAGAGATCCGGCAGCATATTGAGAATCGCATCGTTAGCTTCAGATTTATGCGTAAAAAAGGTCAAAGTTGTGTCTAAAGTTGAGCCAACCGTGGCGTCCTATGCTAACGGGAAGCTAATGCTACAGAAGCAGCCGGAGCGGATTTTAGAGCGCCACTCTGTCGTCGAACTCGCAGAGGTAGTTCATGGCCCGGTCGCAGTAGTGGTCCCACCAGTCCCCGTCGTCCGACGCCATGGCCACGCAGTTCTCCCGCCGGCCTCCGTCCGGTTGGCCGGACAGGAAGTGCTTGCGCCACTGGAAGTAGGACACCTGCGTGCCGTCGTCGTACAGGTACGCGCCCTCGGTCTGGAGGTCGTTGATGCCCAGCCAGACGGGCCAGTTCCCCGGTGGAAGAAGGACTTGACGTAGTCCGCCAGGGCCTCCTGCTCCTTGCGGCCGCGCGGCATCGCCAGGCGGCCGCCGCGCTCCGAGCACTTCCTGGACGCTCCAGCGTAGTGCTCGTAGCTGTTGTACACCAGGTAACATTTGTAGCCTATCCTCCGTCCCTTCATGCAACCTGAAGAGGGGAGAGACTCTCCAAACACTCAAACCTCAACCAGCAGCCAGAACCAGGGGAACTCACCTTCCAGCCGTCCCGTCTCCTTCCGGTTGTCCCTGCTGTGCTGGAACGCCTCGCGGACGCTGTCCTCCAGCTCCAGGACTTTAGCTGCCGTGTTGGGACGCAGGGAATGAGACGTCAGCCGCCCGCAGGTGACCTTCCGTGGTTTTATTGAATGGTGTTTTATGTGGGAGTGTGTGGAGCCTCTGCCCGTTGTCTAGAACTGGGGCTTTCCTCCTTTGTCAGGTCCCTACTATATTACACGGAAGAATGTTCAACTGGCGTTTATTCATCCAACATATTTTTGGTGCACAGGGAGGCTTTTTCCTTTTCCTCATATTGGATGTTTCCGTCTCCCAGCAGCAGGAAACCGCTCAGACATCTGGGCAAGCGAGCGGTGCCGCGCTGTCGCCACTGGGACGGCGGAGCGTCCACTGCTGCTAAGGTTGCTGAGTCGTGCACCGACGCCTGGGGCCAAAAGGACCCGGCCCCCGGGACAATATGATCAAACCGTTGACACTTTTGGTGACAGGACGCGTCGAGTCGATGTTGCTGAATTATGAAGGCAGGAGAGGAAAAGCTGGGAATAATGGAAGAACAGGAGGCGGCGAGGGGCGTACCGTCCATCGTGGTCAGGCGCTCTATCACCTGGCTGAGCTTGACGTCCACAGTGTAGTGTCCCACCATCAGCTGTGGATTTCCTGGTCCATCCCGGCCAGTCTGGACACTGACAGAGGCAAGATGAGGGAAAAGCTGGATGAAGGTGCAGATGTGCAGCGATCCGCTCCTCGCCTCTCTCTACTTCCATGCAAACTTTGGACCGAACGCCGCACTCACAGACATAGTTGTATGAGTTTTCAAAGTCCGACACTGGGCTGGCCGGTTCCGGCTCTGCATTCGGATCTGGATGGGGATCGGGGACGTCCCCTCTGGCTTTCCTAAGCTCTGGCAGGGAGGTCTGAGGGCAGGAAAGGGGAATTTGGACAGAAATGTTGTTTTCTCGCAGTTTTTACACACAGACGAGAGGATTTGTCAGAGTTTCGGGATTTCTGACACCATCGCTGACTCTTTCCTGGCTCCGTCCATAAATGCCTGAACCAGAATCCTGGACACACAACACAAAGCTTCTAAGAAAGGTTCTCCTGACCTGTATCGGTGTGGCGCTGGCTGCTCCGCACAGACCCACAGAACACAAACACAGAAGCGTGAGGGCGGCTGGGTCCATGTTCTGGTTCTCCTGCTCCCACTGCAGCCGAAGACTGAGTCCCTGCGTCCTGTTTCCTCCCCCGGAGCTGTGAGGCGGTGACGGGCGCATCGCCAGGAACATGACCGGCTGCTGCAGACACGCACACACACACACACACACACATACACACACACGCACACACACACGCACATACACACACGCACGCACATACACACACACATACACACACACACGCACACACACACACACACACACGCACGCACATACACACACACACATACACAAACACACACACTCTCACACCCACACACACCCACACACCCACCCCACACACACACACACACACCCACCCACCCACACCCACTGACACACACACCCCACACCACACCCACCCACCCAACCACACACACCCCCCCCCCACCCACACACACCCACACACCACCACACACACACCCACACACACACACCCACACACACACACACCCACACACACACACCCACACGCACACACCCACACCACACCCACCCCCACCACACACACACACCACACGCACACACCCACACGCACACACCCACACGCACACACCCACCCACACACCCCACCCACACACCCCACCACACCCACACACACACACCCACACACACCACACACACACACCCACCCACACACACACACCACACCCACACAACACACCCACACACCACACACCACACACCCACCCCACCCACACACACACCCACCCACCCCCACACACACCACACACACACACACACAACACACACACACACACACACACATAAATCTCAGGTATGCTGCGTCTCTTCTCTCCCAGCAAACAACAGGAAGCACTTTGTTGCCGCTCCCACCTCCGTTTCCACTCTTTGTCTCGGCGGGACAACTAACGGATCTCTGTCCCTCATGTGGAAGCAGCTCGGAACACCGACTCCCTGCTCGTCAGGATCCATTCTGCAGCCACATCAACTCCAGGGAGACGATCCTGTTCCAGGCTTCCTCAGAGATGATCCCGACTGGGATGGATGGGCTTCCCAACCCCCAGACCGCCCGACCGGGTCCATCAAATGTGCCATAATGTTGGTTTTTTCTTCCCATCACACACACGTGCTAAAGGCACGAGGGCGGCGGCAAAGCAAATGCCCAAAAAGCTCCTCAAAGGTGGTCTGGCTCAGTCGTCATGGTGACGGGGAAGCGTTCCATTAGTGAAGCCAACACATTTCATTTGTCCCCTGGTGACGAAGCCCAGCAAAGACTTCCTGCTTCCTGTTTTTATCCAGAACTGAATAAACAAGCTGAATTATCCCGAACCGAGATAAACTTTAATTTTTAACCTCTAAATCTGCCTTAAAATGTTGGTGTGTGTGGTGTGTGCGTGTGGTGTGTGTGGGTGTGTGTGTGTGTGTGTGTGTGTGTGTGTGTTAGTTAAAATGCCACAAGAATGCAGCCGTTTCCACCCAGAGCTTGAGGTCACCATGGCAACGGCTGCCAGGACGAAGCATTGATCAAGTTTTAAACTCTCCCGTTCTGGAATAATCAGACTAAAACAGGATCGAGTGTGAAGGGCTGTTGGAGAAGATCAGAGATCTCCTGTGATCCAGTCTGGGAGGCCTCTGGTCCACACTGGGGGCCTGTTCCCGCTCTGACGTTGGTCCCGGATGTTGCTGAGCAGCAGCACAGAGCAGCCTTTGAGGGCTGGGCGGGTGCTGCTCCGCCTGACAGAGCGGCCTCAGTTTGGACCATGAAACGACGCAGCGCAGCCTCCCGCCTCCTAAATGACTGCGAGCAGCCGCAGTTTCCGGCTGCGTAGAGCCGGAACGGGGGGGCCTGGACCCAGTCGGTCCCGGACCCAGTCGGTCCCTTACATGCATATTTTAAAGCCACAATTCTCGGCTCCTCATGAACGTGTATGAAACGGAGCGGCACCAGTGCAGCGGAGGGATGATGGAATGAGTGTTTCTAATCTGGGAAAAAGGATTCCGGCGATGGCTGCAGCCCCCCCCCCCCCCGGGCAGCAGCAGGTCCCCTCAGGGCTAAAAAAGACCACAGCGATCATTCAGAGACAGCAACAACTTTATTTATTATTTTCAATCACAAAATACACAAGTGCAACATGTACGGCGAGGACAGCACCAGCAGATCAGCAGAATATTCCGTACGATCTCTCCGGTCACGTAAACGATCACCGCTGACCTAAGCACATCTCAGTCTGGCGACACCAACGCTTCGCTACCGGAACAATCAGAGGTCAAAGGTGACTGCGTGGAGAAGCCGACCTGTTCAGCTGAGCCAACAGAGCGTGTTCTGATCCGATCCGGCGAACGCGTCTGTCACCTTCCTGCCAGTCGGACACTATAAATAGCACTGAGGATTCATACCAATATATTAGCAAATATAAATAAACAGGGCCACAAAGCAAGTGAATATATATATATTTATCTGGCGTGTAAAGGATGAGGGGTCCTCGCGTGACATCACCGTGGGCCCGACGCGCTCGCCACGCACAACCGCTCACGACGTGAAACGACATCGGCTGCTGCCGGGAGAGTGAAGGTCGTGTGGGGGGGGCACAGACAACAAGCCCCCGCACATCAATACGAGGAGAAAAGCTGGTCGGTTGGAGAGACGGTGAGGTGTAGATGTCTGTGGTCATGGCAACGCCGTCCTTGTGATGGTGGGGGGGCGCCAGCTCCTGAGCGTAGGGCATCCGGGCCGGGGGGTTACCAGTTGTCCAAAAAGTCAAATCCCGTCTTCAGGATGTTGCTGCTGGTGTTGAACTGAGGAGTGGGAGGGGGGGGGGCATTTAAAGGACGTTTGTTTTAGGGTTAGTGTTGCCTGTGGAGGCAAATACGACCATCGTGGAGCAGCTCACCTGGGAAAAGGAGGGGGGACGGTAACCCCTCCTCATTCTTCTCCTTCTCCAGGTAGGTGGGGGTGCTGGGAGGCTTGGCCAAGACGTTGGAGGAGAACATCTCATCCAGGGTGTTGCTGATGATGGCAGGGTGCTCTGAGAGCGCTCCCAGCCCCCGCTGGCGCGGGCTCGCTGGCCGGCGGCGCCGCGCTCGGCGTGATGGAGATGGATGCCGGAGTGGCGCTGACGGCGCTGGCTGGGGGGGGCTGAGGAGCGGGGGGCTTGGGTGCTCTTGCTTGGTGGATTTGGCAGGAGCGGGAGGGTCTGCCGGCTCGGACTCCTGAGAGAAGCAGGAAACAGAAAGATCAGTGAGCAAAGCGCTGAAAGTTGCTTTTCCAACCTTCCCTTCGTACTTGGCGCAGATATGAGGGGAGGGGCTTCTCCCCTTTCTCCAGGGACTTGATCTGGCTCGGGGTCAGCGACTGGAAATCAGGCTGCTCTCTCTCCAACTTGGACCTCTCGGCGCTGATCTTCCAGAAGGACGACTCCTCCTCCGGCTTGCGCGCCTCGCTGACAGACACCTTCCGTCACATCGATCAGGGTTGAGAATCTTAAACCAAATTAAAGCAACGAGAAGCAGCGCAGACGTGCACACGTGTCGCACCTTCGGCGTCGGTGTGACTCTTGCGGGTTTTGGGTCGGCCTGCAGGGTCGGAACTCCCTGATCCGCAGAACCCGACAGGCTGAATTCCAGCTGGCTCTGAAAGATGGAAGGACAGAATGTGGAGCTACTCCAGGAAGCCCTGATTCATAAATATGAATATTTCACCTTTGTTTCCCACGAAAAGGGGGCGGAATGCTCATCTTGCCAGGTAATGTCCTAAAGAAAAAGAGACCAGGAACGCAGCATGAGAGCTTCTATTGGTCGCACAAAACATTTAACACAATGGCAACATTTAGAACGCAGAGGAACGGTGACATCGTAAGAGTGGAATGTTCGCCTGTGGCGGATGATCCCAGTCCTTTCAGAAATTAGTATAATATTGCTAATCTGTAATACAATTGCTAATATATAATATTGGGGGCTTTCTTGAGTCTGAAATGTTTTAAAGTATCTTCTTCAATGTTGCACACAAATATTGAATCCTGAAAGTCAAAACGTGCCATTCTGACCAGCTTCACAGACACTACGTGATACAGCCACATAAGCCTTATTCCAGAAACTGGAGCATGTTTCTGCTCGGTTCTGGACTAAACCTGACCTGACAGTTATAGAACATCGCTGTTCTGCAGGGGTCCGTTTATTCTCAAAGGTTCCTTTGATTTATGATGTCTTATTGGGCTTTAAGCAAAAAGAGCGACAAGAGAAAAAATGGAGCATTTTCCCACCGGCCAACTCGATATTATGTCGAGGTATATTAATAATAATAATAATAATAGTAATAGTTCTGAGACATCTGCGTAAGAAACGAGTGAAATGCAGATCAGAGGAATAAATAAACAGGAGAAAAAATCTACTTTTACAAATAAGAGAGGCCATTTAGACCCCATCATCCCACATGCCGTCAGAATTTCGTGTTCTTTCCGCATTTAGAGTAAAATCCGTTGAGACCGCAGCAACATTCCAGGTCACATTCCAGTGACGTTCGCTGGGAATGCTACGCGGCTAGTTAGCATCTCTAGCACCGCCGACCAAATCTCCCAAATATCCATCAACTAGCCACTCGATTGGTTTTTTAGTACCTTTCGCCGAAATGGACGATTTTTGTCCCGTTTCGATCTTGAGTTTGGGGTAACAGTCCACATCTTCCCGGTCGATTCTGTGCATCGCGTATCGGGCTCGGATGTGAGGATCCACGATCCCGCTGTCGATGGCGTTTTCCTGCTCCTGCGGCGTCATCTTCTCCCAGGTCGGCCCGTGTCTGGCTTTGATTCGCTCGCGCTCCTGCATTATTTTCCTCGCCATCGAGTTTATGGAGGAGAAGTATTCGAATTTGATTTTCTCCATCCTTTGAGCACTCAGCCCAGCCATGGTTGCGGCGGCCATCTTTGGCTGCTTCCAGCTGTTGTTGTTATTGTGCGGCGGTGTCGGAAGTGGGCGGTGCCTCCTGTCCATCTGCGCCGGTGCTGCCCCCTGGCGGCGCGGAGACCGAGATGCAACCGACCAGAAACAGACAGTAGAGCAACGTGTTGGAGCGACATCTGCGTCGGTGCTGCCCCCTGGCGGCGCGGAGACCGAGATGCAACCGACCCAGAAACAGACCAGTAGAGCAACGTGTGGGAGCGACATCTGCGCCGGTGACTGCCCCCCTGGCGGCGCGGAGACCGAGATGCAACCGACCAGAAACAGACAGTAGAGCAACGTGTTGGAGCGACATCTGCGTCGGTGCCTGCCCCCTGGCGGCGCGGAGACCGAGATTGCAACCGACAGAAACAGACAGTAGAGCAACGTGTTGGAGCGACGTCGGAGTTTAACAGCGACGATCAAAGCAACGAGAAGGTCTAAACACGGACTTTATCCTGACGTTTTTACTATTGTGAAGGTTAATAAAACACTACAGCGATCATCATCTCCTAGAGGTGAATGTAACGCAGAAAAACACGACGCAGACTTTATTTATATGGTAATAACAACAACAACAATAATAATAATCGTTAAATGCAAATTGGATATAAATAAATACTACATATCAGATACTTTGACGTTAAAAAGATGCCACGATAAATTCCAGCAAAATAAAAATGTGGTGCATTTAACCCTATTCAATAAATGATGATGTGGCAAAAGGATGTGGATGGGAATAAAATGATGTATTAAAATATTCACATTTATTCACATCTCGTGTTTACTCAGAATTTCTTGAACTATTTGAATAGTTTTGTTTTTATCAATCATGTTCAGAAATATGAGGGGAACTAATTAATGGGTGAAATGTCTCATTAAAAACCCAACTTTTGACCTCTAGCTACTGGGATAAAAAACGAAATCTCTATTACAATTATTGTTATTACAATTACAAGTGTAGTTCAAAAATGAAGTTACCTTTAATCCCAAATGTGTATTTAGTTTGTGACAGTGACAACACAAGCAGCCACATTTGAAGGCTTTATTTAGAACAACTGTAATGCAACAATAAATGCAAAAACTGGAACAACAGGAATAAGCAGCAATGTAAAATGAACAGTTTCGTGAAACGAACGCAAAATCCGTTGAGAAAATTGAAATCAAATTTTTCGGGCCCTTCAGGGTCTCAGGCCACAGCGTCCGTTTTAAACGTCACTTCAATCACAGGTTCATTCTGATATAAATATTAAACAAAGAAGAAAAAAACCCACAGAAAATACATATGAATCACTTTTCTTTTTTCAGTTTTTGTAGATTTTCTGTACTTCTTTAATTTCTGTGATTTACAAGGATTGTAAAAAAAACACTGTTTTATTTATATATCGGAGAGTAAAAATGAATAAACAGGTAAAACGGTGAGAGCAACGACAGCGTTGGGGGAACCGCTAGGCCTTGCTCTCACTGTTGAAGTGTGGGTGAATGGCAAGAGACAAAGCCGGAAGACTTTTGGACCTTTTCTTTAAGCGGAAATGCAACAAGTAAAAGAGTTCTGCTACATTCAGTAAAAGCGAAGCACAAGAGACTGCGAGCATGAAGAGGATGAAGATGGTCTTCTCGGTGGGACGGGACATAAAACACTCCACGGTGAAGGGGCAGGGGGCCCGGGAGCAGACCACCTTAGGGTCCATAATGAACCCGTACAGGTAATACTGCCCCACGATGAAGGCGATCTCCAGGATGATTCGGAAAAATATGGAGGTTATGTAGGTGCCCAGAAGGTTGCCCTTCAGCTCCACGTGGCCTTCTCATCAGAGTACTTGGGGGTACTTGGCAAGGTTGCTCTGACTGTGAGTCTTCATGTATTCTCTCATCTTATTCTCTTTGTGGATGACGTGCAGGACGTGTCCCAGGTAGACCAGCGTGGGTGTGGTGACGAAGATGATCTGGAGGACCCAGAATCGAATGTGCGAGATCGGGAAGGCGTGATCGTAGCAGACGTTCTTACAGCCGGGCTGCTTGGTGTTACAGATCATATTGGACTGCTCATCGCCCCAAACCTGCAGGATCCACAGAAGTCAAACAACCTCTATTGAACCAAGAGGAAAGAGCTGAGGAACATCAGCAGGAAAAGGCTGTCAGCCTCAGAAGCTGTCAGCCAGATTTGCATGAACAACGGTGGCCACTAGAGGGCGCGTTTTCTCCAAGACACAGCCCCACGCCCCAAAATAAGTATAAATGCATAAGTATGACTTAAACAATATATGCATGCGGACACTGACCTTATCAGCTCCAGCTCCAATAATCATGATCCTGAAGATGAAGACCACGCTGAGCCAGACCTTCCCGATGACAGAGGAATGAGACTGGACCTTGTCCAGCAGAGAGGACAGAAAGCTCCACTCACCCATGGTGCAGGATCTGAGCAACAAACGCCAGCCTCATTCACCCGAGCTCATGTGGTCACAACATATTATATCACCCCGATGCATCAAATCAGCCCCAACGTTTACAGTCGGACCCCTAAATAGGAGTCATTTCAAACATTCCTGGTGGTGACCCAGTAACTGGAGCTCCCTAACCCTAACCCTAACCCTAACCCTAACCCTAACCCAAACCCTAACCCTAACCCTAACCCTAACCCTAACCCTAACCCTAACCCTAACCCTAACCCTAACCCTAACCCTCACACGAATCTTCAGCCACAACAACGACAATGTCAGACAGAATCAAGAACTTCACAAAAGTTACGTCACGTTAAAAGAAAAACCGGTTCTTTTGTTCCATTTTGGTTCCATGGTTCCACTATATTCATCATTTTACAACACGGGTATTTTTCAGATGATCCCAAACCCCAATAAAGCCTCTCTTACCCGACACGAAAGGGCCCCTGGGCGGAAACACAGAGCGGCTCGCGGGCGCAGGAGCACTGTGCCGGTCCCACCACGGCACCTTGAACTTTAGCTGGGATGGCGTTGCGCAAGAGCTGGACGGGTCACGTTGCCGGGACATCTGAAAATGATAAAAGGTCGGTGTTGACAGATTTTGGCAGAGCGCTGGCAGGATTGTGCAGGTTAATGATTGTCAGGGCCGTAAAGCTGAAGGTTTCCTGAGACTCCTGTAATTGATCACTATTATCACAGGGTAGGTAATTAATGGTAGTTAATCAGAGCGGATCATTCCTATTTCATAGAGGATCATTTCATCTTGATCATTATAAAACTCTCCAGTACAGAACATTTGATCAGGACTCAAAGGGCACCAACATCTGTATTTATGATATGGATCCGATACGTAGATCAGAACTCTTTCTGTGTGTTTATGTGTGTGTGTGTACAGCTACATGATGAGTAGCAAAATACTGATTCTACTAGCAAAGCGAGGACAGGATAGTGAAGTGGGGACATTCTGGCTGGTCCCCACAACTTCAAGGGACCGTTTGAGGGAGAAGACGTGGCTCAAAGGTTGAGGAAGGGTTTGGGTTTAGGTTGTGGTTGGGGGTGAGCTGGGATGTTAGAGTTAGGGGGCGAGCCGGGTCATGTCTCTATAGAGGTAGAAATACAAGGATGTGTGTGGGTGTGTGTGTGTGTGTGCGTGTGTGTGTGTGAGAGAGAGAGAAAATATTAGATTTAGATGAGAAAATCTGGTTTCATACATTCTTTTGCTGAGGGAATCTGAATTTCTTCTTGCTTTCTGGGCCTCGCAGAGATTTATGATTAAATTTGAACATTCTTACATTCTCATCCATTAAAAATGACTGAATTTAAAAGCTAATATGTAACGCTATTGCCGCCACCTCCCTGATACTCAGATAAAGCCATTTTGGCTTTAATGATTAATCAAGGTGACTCCCTGTTCTCTTTTCTCCATATATTGATCTTTCCCAAGTTTGTGTATTGCGTCTGTCTGTGATTGACATTTTCTGGAGGAATCAGATATGAAATTCATTTCAAACTTTGGGATTCAACTCTCCCAGCTCATTATTGACGCTCCTGCGGCGGATATTTGATGTGCGTCACCTCGATATCATCACCACAGACGAGACGAGTCCATTTTCCATCCAAATGTTCATTTATTTAGAAACTATAAAACTTCTGCCTTGGCAGTAAAAACAACCTCTTCAGTAGAATCATCATCATCATCATCATCATCATCATCATCATCATCATCATCATCATCATCATCATGAGGGATCAACATGGCAATAAGTTAAAGGACACGTTCACAACTGGGCCCTGGTGAGATCCCCGTACAGATTAGCATGTTAGCAGAACATAAACACACTTTGGATTTGTTCGATGGGCTGAGAATGAAGCCGACGTCCCCAACGTGGCTCCACAGACACTCGCGGGGTCAGAAGCACATATATGACACTTGAATGCTGGCGTGGGTCTGACGAAGGGTTAATGGCGCAGCAGCTGCGTCTCCTCCTTGGCGCCATCCAGGTTCCCGCCGATGCTCTGACCGCGTTCTTTCTCCAGGTTTATCTTGTTCTGCATGAGCGCATCGTCCACCGTCGGCCATTTGGGAGCGGGCAGGGTGGCGGGATGTTCCGCCGACGTGAGCTTCTGTGCGCGGGACCTGGAGGCACATTTGAGCCTGGTGCACAGGAGGTAGAGCACCTCGACCACGTTGAGGAGCAGGGAGACGCAGCCCACCACCAACATGAAGATGATGAAGATGGTCTTCTCGGTGGGACGGGACATGTAGCACTCCACGGTGAAGGGGCAGGGCTCCCTGGAACAAGGGAACATTGGCACCATGATGAAGCCGTACAGGTAGTACTGGCCCACGATGAAGGCCGCCTCGATGAGGATCTTGAACACGAGCTGGGTCAGGTAGCTCCCCAGCAGGTTTCCTTTGATCTTCACCTTCCCTTTTTCGTCAGTGTACTTGGGCACCTTGAGCAAGGGGGGGCAGCCGGGGCTCAGCAGCTTCTCCCTCAGCTTGTTCTCCTTGTGGATGATGTGCATGGCGTGGCCCAGGTACACCAGCGTCGGCGTGGACACGAAGATGATCTGGAGGACCCAGAAGCGAATGTGCGAAATTGGGAAGGTCCAGTCGTAGCAGACGTTCTCGCAACCGGGTTGCTGAGTGTTGCAGATGAAACCCGACTGCTCGTCGCCCCAAACGCTCTCGGCGCCGGCGCCCAAAACCATGATCCTGAACAGGAAGAGGACGCTCATCCAGATCTTTCCGATGACCGTGGAGTGGGACTGGACTTTGTCCAGCAAGGACGATAAGAATCCCCAGTCTCCCATCTTGGTGTCTGATATCAGGCAATATTCTGTGCTGGGAAACACAAGAAGAAATTTGTTTCTCAGTGATCATTCTGGGATGTTCAGCTTAAAGGGGTCCGTGGACGGACGTCCATCTATGTCCTCCATGTCCTCCCACACATGGTTTCACACAGCTTTTCCATTAAAATGATTAAAACACACAGACACAGCTGAGACGTTCACGAACCCTCCGGTCGATACGCTGCCGTGTTAAAAATGGCTAATTTGTCCCTCTTTTACGACGTGGTTAAGGCAGCGTGCCTCTGCCCCATGAACCCTTCACCTATGGTCAATAATTCCTACAAAATCAACATGAGCATAGCTTAAATCCAGACTCTAAAGCCTCACGCCAATGAGACGTGAATATTTTTCCAAAAATATGATTGAAAGCATAAAAATAATAACTTCTACGAATTTAAACATCTCAGAACTTCTAAGAATCTACTAAAAAAGACTTAATTGAGTCTCAGATAAAGAAAGGAGGGAAAATTGTTTCTCTAAAAAGCCCCAAATCTTAATATAAAGATTGTAAAGTTTCTTTCCAAGCAGCATCTAAGTTAGCATCTAATAAGACAGTGAATAAGAGCGAAGAGCCCGGAGGAGCCAGAGATGCTTCCTACCTGCTGACCTGCTCAGGAAGGACTCGCAGCCGCTCGCTGAATCCCTAATGTCGAGGTGGACCTTGGATACGAGTGGCTGGAGGTCAGGGATTGCACAACTGGCGTGAGCGCCGTCACGTTGTGCAGACGATGGCGGAGGCGTGTAATAATTGACAACCACACTGTTGTTATTACACTTTAATGACTCAGAAGCTTAAAAATGCAGGCAAAGAAGTTGAGATTAAAAATGCACCTGAAGATTATTTGATTTCACAAATTTTCACTTTGTTTTTTCTTGATCAGTTTATAATTGATTGTAAGAAATAGTTAAAGCTGGATGAGAAAAGAGCTGGCAGAGCTTTCCTCTGCCCCCTGGTGGTGGGTTGCAGTAGCAACGTCTTGAATTTCCTTTAGACGTACGATCGGCTTCCTTAAGTTTCTGTGTATTGGTGTATTTCTGATTAAGCTCGTTTGTCTCTGCAGCTTCCGTCCATCTTTGGGAGTCACATCAGAATTGTCACCATTTTTATAGCGAATGTTACAAATTGATGAAAATCAGACCATGACATCATCAAAAGCACAGAAATGCATTGTTTTATATATACATCAATTAAAAAAACTGAAAAATGACAAACCATAATGATCATATAATGTAGCTGTAGCGAGCAATGCTAATAAAAGAGCATTTTTGGCTAGTTTAAAGCTCTCCTTCCATGTAACGTGGAACTATTTGAATAAGCTGCCCCCCCCCCAGTGCCCCAGTGCCCCAGCGGGTCAGATAAAGGGCGTGGCTCCGTCCGTCAGATACGGACCTCCCCCTTGCTCTTGCTGTCAGGTGAGATGATACTGGGGACCTCGTTGGCCCCGCCGGTGATCCTCTTCCCCCCCCTCTGCTCTTTATGCTGCTCCAGCTCCAGGTTGATACAATTTTGGATCATCTCATCGGAGATTTTGAAAGCTTTCCTTCCCGAAACCGGGGGCGTCACGGGCGTCACCGTGTAGTCCTGCCTCCTCGCCATGCACTCCTTCGTCGCTTTCACGCACAGGTAGAACAGCTCCACCAGGCTGAGGGCCAGGGAGACGACTGCCGCCACCAGCATGAACCAGATGATGACCGACTTCTCCGTAGGCCTGGACAGGAAGCAGTCCACCTTGTGGGGGCAGGGGTGGCGCTGGCAGACGTAGCGAGAGTCCAGGGTGAAGCCAAAGAGGAAGTACTGGCCGGCGATGAAGACAACTTCCAGGACGATCTTGGCCAGCAGGTGGAAGGTGTAACTGCGCAGGAGGCGGCCGCGGATGCTGATCTTGCCAGAGCTTTTGATGTACTTGGGAACTTTGTAGGTCCTGAGGAACAGACACGCCTGAGCATCCAACTCGGCCTGTTTCTTCATCTTTTCCTTCTCCTTTGAAGAAATCAGAGCGTGATGGATTAATACAAAAAAGCAAAATTCTGCCGTAAAGCTGCGTTACCAGGTTACCGCTAAAAACTAACTAGCTCAAGTTAACCGCCACCTGAACTTTATTTACATGGCGTCCGCTACAGCCGAGCTGGTCTCTAGGAGCTTTGCAGAATCCCAGAGCCTGACCTCCGGAGAAGCAACAGTGGCAGGAAAAACGTCCGTTAACAGGCAGAAACCTCCTACAGGACCGCACGTCTCTGTTGCTAACAGCAAAACATGAGCCTTTTTCAGCAGGTGAGTCTAAATCAAGCTTCTACCTTCTTCTCAATGTGGATCACGTGGAGGACGTGGCCGAGGTAGAGCAGCTTCGGCGTCGCTATGGCAATAATCTGAAGAAACCAGAAGCGCACGTGAGAGATGGGGAACGCGAGGTCGTAGCAG
Organism: Takifugu rubripes; assembly: GCF_901000725.2. Classification (NCBI taxonomy): domain Eukaryota; kingdom Metazoa; phylum Chordata; class Actinopteri; order Tetraodontiformes; family Tetraodontidae; genus Takifugu; species Takifugu rubripes. The sequence continues at coordinate 12,971,304 of NC_042300.1, read as the reverse complement.
ACGTTCTCACAGCCCGGCTGCTGAGTGTTGCAGACAAAGTCAGACTGCTCATCACCCCACACCTGGACAGATGTGAGAGCAGAGGTGAGACACAAATACACCTGTGGAGGCACAGACAACAGGAAGACTTCCCTAGCCCGTGCAGAGAGGTGAGGGCGTGATCAGACCTTGTCGGCGGCGGTCTGCAGCACCAGGATGCGGAAGACAAAAAGCACGGTGAGCCAAACCTTGCCCAGAACTGTGGAGTGACTCTGCACTTTATCCAACAGGCGGCCCAACAAATCCCACTCGCCCATTTCAGCCGTGGATCTGCTTCCTGAGGGAGAAAGTGAGGCGTGAGAGGCTTCATCAGGAGGGGCTCGTGCACCTCCAGGGAATCCTTGAACGCTTTGTTCCTCCTGAACTGGATGTTCCGTGGAGGCGATACAGGAATCATTGTTGGCTGGAAAGTCAGGACAGACAGCAGCGATTCCTAGCAAGGACACTGGGAGTTTGTTGGGAGTTTTCTGATAGGAGGCGCAGCTGCTGATTTGGAGGCTACACAACAGGGAAGCTTCACCCTGGTTGACACCAGGCGAGGCTCAAACAGGCTGCCAGGACAAAATGGAGGCAAAGAATTCAAATCATCCTTTGTTCCTTTTAAATCACAGTAACATCCCAGATTTTCGCTGTCGACCACCACGAGTTTAATTCGATTTTACTTGTTGTTCCGAAGCGTCATCACACATTTCTGCCGACGGCAACGTTGTGCCACCTTTCAGGAACCTTCGGTGTTCAGATGATACCACAGAGTTCCATCTCCACATTCAGCTGCAACCTAAAACCTGAGATGTGATAAAACTGGACAAAAGTCCCATCACAGCCCACAGAGCTGCTGACTTCACCCACTTACCTGAACAAACGCTGGAGAAGAGCTGTGAGCAGGGAGCGTGTGTGGAGGTGCACCAGGCGCCCGAGTGAAGAAACAGTCATTGTTTGGTGGACAACTTATCTCGAAGGACACTGAGGAAGAGCTCCCAACAAATCAAAAGTCTGGAATAATGGAAACACGCTTCCATCCCAGTCATGGCCGCTGTCAGCTGGTCGGTCCCTGAGAGCCGGACCCTGGTGTTCCGGATCAGGTCCTTGCTGCCCCTCAGGGACGGCTGAAGGCCGAGGTCAATAACTGGCCAATGAAGAACCCTTGTTGCTATGGAAACGTATAAAATCAAGAGTTGTCTTTATCCGCATTGCTGTCAATGTAAGAAGTTTGACCCCTATCTAAAATATATAATATATAGAAGCTTCTGAACTCTATCATATATTCTAGTTTTAAGAATATTTACTTGCAGTTATATATCTTTTTTTATTTTGGTATTTTTCCACAACTGTATCCTCCCTCACGTTTCAGCATGAAATCCATTCATGCCGCCTGGATCACGGAAACCAGCTTCCCACGGGGGGGGGGGGCTGAAGTCCGCCATGGCGTCGGCTCGGTGACGCCCATCATTCACGCCCACCTGGCGGCGGTAGCTCAGTGTGGGTCCTCGGTGTAACCCCAAAGCACCTTCAGACCACTGCTGAGGTGCCCTTGAGCCAGGCACAGAGGCCCCTGTGATGAGCTGGCAACTCATCCAGGGGTGTAACCTGCCCCCCCCCCCTCCCAGAAATGGATCTGAACACGGCATCAGTGACCGACAGCAAATGATGTGACATCTGTCCACTTTAATGCAAAGCTTTATTTTCCTACAAGATACTTCACAGATGCTGTCCAGTGCTTTAAACTGCTGCACACACACACACACACACACACACACACGCACGCACACACACACACACACACACACACACACACAATAACATCCCATAATTGCCATCTTGGACGCCAACAGATGAAACAGATGGTGTTCCTAGATGTCTGATCTCCTCATGATCAAAACCTACAAACCTACGGTGGGAACAGGTTCCCGGGTGACGGCAGTCAGGCAGCGTCAGGTTGTCAGGAATCTATAGTAATAATATAATATATAATCTGTAATAAAAGGAGTGTGGGAGAGTAACACAGCCAGCTCTGCTGCCAAAAGACAGGTGATGCTGATGTTCAGCACGAGCCGACGAGCATCCGTGATCCAAACACCCAGATCCATTCCGGAACACATTTCATGAGTCTCCACTGTGAAGTTGAAGCAGAGAGAAGCAGAAGTTATACAGACGTGCTGACTTTTCTCAACACAGGTGGAGTGTTCACAGGTTGGGCGGTGACCTGCAGGGTGTGGGGCCAGTAGCCTGTGGTCCTGCTGGAGACGCCCAGAGTGGAGATGGCGTGGCGAGCGTAGACCTCCGGCTTCGGTGTGAACCAGCCTGAACGTCTGCAGCTTGATGATGAAGGCTGGTGCTCAGGCAAAGCAAGCTACCCACAAAAGCAAGCAAGCGCGTCAATAGATGCAGACGCGGTCTGATCGTCCGCCTGGAGGATTCCCACTAAATTAAAGGGTCTGAAACCGACGACACCAGCAGCTATCTTAGCAAAATACCCCAGAAATAGATTTGGTTTTTTAAAACCCCCCCAATGAGAAAACGTACCTGGAAAGGAGTCAGACTTTGAACAAAGATGCCGGCGTCGCTGTACTCAAAGTGAAGAGCTCTTGACAGCTGATCCAGGTAGCCCTAAAGACGACGGGAGACAACTGTTGGGATCACAGAGGTGCACGCAGACACAGGAATGCCTGACAGCCCGTGGTCTGGCCCGATATCAGCCGATATCCCGGCGTAACTCACAGTGGAGGCGGTCAGCGTCACTCGTGCAGGCAGAGGTCTGCAGCAGGCGCTGGACGAGATGTTGACCACCGCTCCTCTGCTGCGCTCCACCATCCCCGGCAGCACCAAGCGCACCATCAGAGTAGCCGAGGCGATGGTGTTATTCACCAACTCCAACAGGTGCTGCTCTGGTGTCTCTAACAGGTTCTGGGAGGACAGGGGGTGACCCACGCAGTTCACCAGGAAGCCAATGTCTTTACCCCTCAGGGCTTCTTTGATGGGTTTACAGGCCGCCTGGTCCAAGGGGAAGTCGGTTCGGGCGACAACGGCTTCCACCCCGTAGCTGTGCATGAGCGATGAAGCAATGTCAGCGAGGGCTGGGTGATCGGGACCCACTAAAATGATGCAGACACCGTTCCGGGCCAGCTCCTCTGCATATGCTCTGGCCACAGGTTCTGATACACCTGGAAGAAGGTGACACCTCCGGTCAGTGGTGACGACAGTATCAAAGCATCTGGCAAAGACCAGTGAACAATAGTGCTTTGCACAAACAGCCTGACGAGCAAATCTACAACGTGAAGTAATTTTCTTCCCTGTTGCATTCGTACCATTGATCACAGCCCAGTCTCCGAATCTTTGGGTTAACCTCTTGGTCGGGATCATTCTTGGCAGGAAATGCACCCTGACCATGGTGCAGCAGTCTCTCAGGAGCAGAACAGCTGTGCCAGCCGCGTAAAGAGCCCCGACCAGGGCCAGGGTTTCATAGTAAAAACTGCACGATCGAGAAATTTCTCTGTACAAAAGCTGGAAGCTGTCAACCGCCGCCATAGTAGCGCAGCCACTGTTTTTAAAGGGCGTCCGTGGTTAAATCTGAGGGAATTAATGCTAACTACGACCAACGGCGTTTTAAGAAAACATTTTCCCCTGACCCACTTAACAATCTTCTCATGAACTTTCAACTTCACACCAGAAACAACATGTAAAAACTGTCGTCAGTGCCTGATCTGTACCCGGAACACGAGCTGCTCCACATCCCTTCTGCGCATGCGCGGAACTGTGCGCACGCGCAGATGTGACTGATTTGTATTCGTCATGAACAATCGAGGCAGTATCGACGTCATCGAAAAGGCTTTATATATTTGAAATCAAAGAATAGACTTGACAAGCAAAAGAAAATAAACCAGTTAGAGATTAATTACGGGCGCAGTTTTCTTGGATGCACGATAAAGTTGTGATATACAGTTTAAATACCACATGACTTTTTTTGGCTTTTAAGTTTACATTTGCAATTGTGAGATTTGGCAAATTAAAACTAAGAAAATATATAAGGTGGTCCTTCCATTGTAGTAATTGAAACTAAATTGTTTTTATAATTGGTGAGAAATTATGCACGAGTATAGGAGTCCTTTATTGGAGAGATGCTTTAATTTCATTTATTTATTAAGCAGTTAAGGAAATGCAGAAACATTTATGCAAAATTAAAGTGATTCCAAAACACACCAGAAGTGGACTAAAAGAACAGTTGACTTTAAAAAGAAATGTGAATTACAGAAAGTAGAACAAAAAAGCAAAAGCAAGAGGAGCAATTGGTAAAATCATTGAAGGTATTCCAAGTCCAACTGCAGGGCTGATGTGGGCTTCCTATTAATTTATGAAATATTTTTAGTCCCAAAACTAAAATTCAGTTCAAACTAGCATAGCTAAAATGCTGGGGTTGCCATGGACAAACCCATCATTGGAATGAGGTACCAATGCACCAATAACCATCTGGAAATAGTTTTACAACAAAAGCCATTTTGAGCTGTTGCAGTTTCTATCTGATTGGAACGTCATTTAAATGAATGCTGTGTCCATAGAATAAACCCTGCCTTGTGTGTATTACCCATGTGTTTATCGTGCATGTGCCAAAGCCGGGGGTGTTCCAGGTTTACCATAAGGTGTCTTGATGACAATGTAAATTTTTAACGCAAGCGTAAAGCTGTCTGGAATGCTCTTGTGTGTGTGTGTGTGTTTTTAAAGTCTAATTTATTTGTGTTACAGGAGTGTGTGACAGAAACCATCAATGGTAGAAAACAGACAAAGTTTGAGGATTTTGACTTGTTTCTTTGAGGAATGCATTGATACCAGGATGAGGAACATTTAACATCAGGATACAAAATGGTTGAGGTAGTAAAATTGTTCCTTCAAATAAGGCATAACACTGAATAAATAGAAAAGAGGCAGTGACGTTCCAATAATTAGATGAACTGCTACAGCTCACCGTAAAGAACCAGCACAGAAGCGCCACACATGCCTCTGAGCACATTGGACCCTTGATCATGTGCAATCTTGGACCAACAAACAGCAGCTCCACCATGTGGGCTTTCCCGGGGTCTGGACGCGTACCCCTGGCTGTGTCATACATGCCAAAGTCAGCATCCCTGTAGATGATGCTCTGTATGGACACGGCGAAGCCCTGATACAATCCCCTCGAGCCATGGAACTGGGAAGTCTTTGGTGACCAAGCAGTCACCAATGCAACATCAATAGACAGATGGATACAGGCAAAGTTGAGAAGGTACAGGAAATCCTGGATGTTGCCCCCCCGGAGGCAGAACTGGGTGTTTGTCAAGGAAGAGCCTCTTGTACTTGCCTTTGCAGGCAAAGCTGAGGGCCTGAGTGGTGAACTACCTTATGACATTGGTAAGGTTACCACTCCAGAATGACAAAAGCACCCTGTTCCTTGGGGATAGGGCCGACAGTCATCGATGCTTGTCAGCTGTAATCTGCCTGAGCTGAAGAAGCAGCTTCACTCTCTTGACCAGCCAAGAAGTCCTTAGTGAACGCAATAGCTTGCTCTGATCTTGATAGATTAAATGTACGAAGAATTACACCGGTTCCCTCTTCCGGCGACTGAGGCCTCCTTCTTCCGGTTTTACGGCAGCGACATCCCCTCCTGCTACTAGGGGTGGACCAGAAACTAGTCTATTCCACCACCACAACATACATACATGAATGCATTCATACACATACACACAGCCTTTCTCTTTACACCATGATTACCCGATTTATATATATATGTATATATATAGAAAGCCCCGCGTCCGTTTGGAACGTCAATATTCGACATCTACGTAAAGCAGGACGAGACTTCATGCAGACCCCGCCTTCTTTCACACGTCACTTCCCAGTGTCTACGGATGCCGTGATGGGACAATTGTAAGCATACTTTATGACGTTAAGACAGACTCGCCTTCCTTAGGACACGACGTGATGTATGAGGGTGCACATCATGCAAACATTGCCTCAGGTGACCTCATACGCAACTGTGATGCATTGAAGAGCAGCTAGTAAAGCCGCGGCAACATAGCGCGCACATTTAGCGCTGTCGTACCCAGCGATTGTAAAACTCAGATTATGTTATTTAATCGCAGCGACCACCAAGATAGATTTTGCCTCGTTTATCGACATTCCCCTGTTATCCTTTATTAACGTTTTAAATAGATTTTGTATAAATTCCCATAATTCGGATGTTCACGAAGGACTCCCACAATGCAACGCAGCTTGCCTTCAAGAGACGTTTCCATAGAGACGTGACAGCAACAGGCAAGCGTCTTCAACAATATTAACATAATAAAAGCTTTTAGAAATCGGAAGTATGTATGTACTTTATATACTGTAAGAGGAGGATTTAAGATTCGCTCGGGAGCATAGTTTTTAGCCATTGTCTTAAGCTAGCTGAGCTACAATGGTATTTTAGCAGCAATAAGCTACAATCTTCGCTTTATATTTTGTATTTGTGCAGGAAACATTTATGTTGAGATATAAATAGCTGATTTCTACGATACGATCGTATCACGTCGTTACTTTACTGAATCCAGATGCTAACACTTCTATTCCTCATGGATTAGCAGCAACCATTCCTCAGCTCTGGACGCATCACATCGGGCTCCAGCGGTGCTTCTCGGCCGTAACGTCGCTCCTTCTCCTGAAGGTCCAACACGGAACATGTCGGAGCCGTCAGCTGACGATGACATGGGGTTTCTGCTCAAGGAGCTCCTGAGAAGCATCAGTGACAAGATCACCGCTGCTCCATCAACGGGCAGTGCTGAGGAGGTCCTGCTGCACCTGGAGGAGACCGACAAAAACTTCCACAAGTAAAAATGGGAAATAGAAACTAAACCTTTTCATTACATTTTTTCACAGAATGATGATAAAACAGGTTTGGTTAAATTTGCTAATTGGCCCCATCAAGGCTATACGTTTGATCACAGACCTTTTTATGGGCCTGAATATGACTTATTTTTGGATACAGTGGCCTTTGCCCCCCCCCCCACACACACACACACAAACACACACACACACACTTCACAATAGTCTAAAGTAACACTATGAATTGCAAATAGGCAGATTAGATTTGCTCGATATCAGACTGGTGACCTGGATGTGCTTCTCACCCTCAAAATGACCTCAATAACTTTATATCGGTCCCTTAATTAAAAGGCCTAGATATTGTAACAATCTTCACTTAAAAGATTCCACTGCAACCCCCCAAAACACTCGGAGAAAAGCTTCGGGTACAGACAGTCCAACAGGCAACAGAAATCATGTTAAGTGATGATTAATATCAGCATGTGAACCGAGTTTCTTTTTGTTTTTCATGCGGCACCATTAAAATATACAGTTTTTATTGTCTTTGCAGCTATGACTTTGTAAAATACCTCCGTGGCTATGTTGAGAGTTCACTGGGGACTGTGGTGGAGGATGAAACCAAGACGTTGATCAGAGGAGATGGCCAACATGCCATAGACTCGCATCTTGAAGCCTTCACCCATGCTGTCACCCAGAAGGCTAGAGGTTCAGCAGAGTGAGAAAAATGTACATTTTTAACGTTTCAAGAGACGATGCATTCAATGCCCTCAGGACATGGAATCGTCTGAACGTTTCAGTTTCTGCCTTTGATGTGCACAATGACCACAATCCTACTTTCTTATCCAGAAACTGTATCCAAGCCATGATCTAAGTAAAAATATGTTTCTTTTCACCCTGGAAATGAAAAACATATTGTGTCAGTGTGTTTTCACTGTGACCTTTGCACAGGTACCAGCAGATGATGCAAACCTTGAAGAACAGCATGAGCCTGGTGGTGGAGTCTTTAATCAAGAACTGTGAGGAGGATCAGAGGCAGAAGGAGGTTTTAGTCCAAGAGAAGCAGCACATTCAGTCCAGCAGCCAGTACAATTACAACGACAACTGTTCTGACAGTGACTCCTCATTCAATCAGGTTAAATTCGCCCGGTTGGTACGACACATCATATCGCTGTCAATGACTGAGGTTTTTTCTTTCTTTGTCCTTGCCTCTCCAGAGCTATACCTTCATCAGACAGGAGCAAGTGCAAGCTTTGGCTGAACAACTTGACCCAAGCTGGCCCAAACAGGTAAAAATTCTCAGCCAGTTCCAAAGTTTAGAGTTTCCTCTAGGTTAGGGTTAGTGTGCTTGGGTCCCACTGATCATGATGGAGAGTTTTCTGTATGAAGCAGCATTTTTCTGCTGCTGTCATGTCTTTGCACCACTGCTGATGGATAGCTTCATGAGATGAGTAGAGCTATATTTACTTTACAGGCTCTTCTGCCAGTGTGTGAATCAATGAATGGGTAACAATGAATGAGTGTGTTAGCTGCTAACTCTTTGGCCCTGTTGCTGGCGGACCCCCACGAAACAACGGGCCCCTGAAGCGCCTCTATCGGTGCGAACATCGCTGGCGCGCTGATGAACCAACGTGCGTGTGCTTTCAGGTGCGCTGGGAAGCCCTGCAGGCGCTCTGCTCTGCGCCTCCCTCAGATGTGCTGAGCTGTGAGAACGGGAGCAGCCTGCATAAACACCTGGCAGCAGCCCTGGCGGACCCCGACCTCAGCGTGAGCCCAGACATCCTCACATTACATCAGTGGGATTCGTTATTCTTGCAAATCGTTTGAGCTGACGCGATGATGCTGTCCTGCCACACTTCATTAGAGGCTTCACCCAAGACTCGACAGCTCAGGGACTAATGTTATTAATTGTCATTATTTATGTCTTTGCTTTGGTACTTTTGAGGTCGACTATATTTATAAAGCACATTTAAACCGGTCAGTGCCGCACGGACAAAAAGGATTTCACCATTACCGTAAAGTGAAGAAAAAGAGGCGGATTTGGTTGGTGTTGGTAAATCCTGCCTGTTGTAAGTGTGTCCATGTCCCCGACCTCTACAGGATGCAGTGCTGCATTTCTTTGCAAAGAGCTTCTCTTCTTCTCCCCTGAAAATGACCCGAGAGCTCTACACCATCTTAGGTAGAGTGTGCTGCTGTCTGGGTTGGGGTGGTTAAATGCTCTGCTATTTAGGATCCACCTGTGACCTACTCAGAATATTCAAATGTTCATTCATTCTGCATTATAATTACAGGTCTGAGGCTGATTTTGAATGAGCTGATAATACAGGAAGCATTTATGGTGTCCTGCCTGTAATAAATGAGATGTTTGTGTTGCAGCCAGAAGTGTGGAGTCGACCTTTCTGTCTCACAACTTTAGCTTTGCAGCTGGTTCGGCTGCCATCGACGTCACCACACCTGAAATCAGCCGTCTTCTCAAACAGGTTGGGTTTTGCAGTATTTTATTCAGCACGCCGGCGCGTTCCAACACCCCCCCGTGTTTCTCGCCTCAGATTCGATTGATGAACGACTTCCAGAAAGAGGTGACGGCATTTTGGATCCGCCACCCTGAGAAGTGAGTTTTTGATTCTGCCGACAGATGAAGATTCTGTGCAAAAAAAAAAAAGCTTGAGAGTGACGAGCAGTAGATAACTCCTCCGCTCTTCCCCAGATACATGGAGGACGTGATTGAGAGCACCTTCTCTCTGCTGTCATTCCATCCCAAGCACACTCCCCCAGGGACGGAGAAAGCCCTGGAGCCTGCTCACCTCCTGGCCTTACTAGATGTTAGAGCCACCTGGTTTAAAAAGTGGATGGTGTGTTTTCCCCAGCGCTGTGATTGTGTTGCTTCTCTCCTCTCTCTTACGTTTCTCTGTGCTTGTCTCCCTCAGCACGGAGGCTACAGTCGGACCGTGGTTCTCAGACTGCTGCAGAACAAATACAAGTCAGTGGTGAGCACATATCTTCCTCTGGCTCCTGCTCTTCTGACCGAGAGGTCTGCAACCCTAAAGAACCGACTGAACAAGTCTGAGAAGTCCCAGCAACTGTAGAGTACGCTGTTAAACAGCTGAAAGTAGGTGAATGACCTTTGAAAGCCTCTAAAAGCCTCTCAGCATTCTGCTGATGCCTGGGGAGAGTCTCAGGGTCGTGCCGGGTGTTTAGAAAGCACGCCGACACCCACCGTCGACTCTGTTCAGCTCAGGTCTTCTAACGCAGCTCTGGGGCCGTATGGATGTGACTTTGATCGTTCCATCCCAGACGTCTTTTATCTCTGAACCACTGAGGAATCGGCTGTGCGTAATTTAAGTGTCATCACGCTCCGGCTGAAGACTGTGGGGCAAAATTCCTCTCGTGTCAACGATCCCCAAGGTCTTTAAAACAGGCGTGTGTCTTTACTCAGTCAGCCCAGAATCACACATGAATTCCTCCCTTTCAGATTGCGGCGGCTCTGCAGCAGTGTCTCCATTACAGCCCTTCCTCTGAAGGATCCCCGGCAGAAGCAAAGCATCCCGCGTCAGTGGAGTCGCTCCGACTCGGTGGGTCATGCAGCAGTAAAGTATCAGTCTCTTTTCTCTAATTTCCTCTCAGTAAACGCGGGGGGGGGGGGGGGGGGCGTCCGTGGTAAAGCTAATTGAATACATCCTGCCAGGCAAAGCAACAGAAGCCACGGCGATGAGAGAGCAGCGCCGCAGCTGCTTAATGTGTCTAGACGTTCCAGTTTACTGAACAAGCGTGTGCTCTTCCCCTCGTTGTCAGAACAGGTGCATGACAGCAAGAACAAAAGTGTGTTAGCAGTGTCGCTAATGGAGGATCTAGACATGACAAAGTTGATCACAAATGAAAAGTTATGTGTACTTCCTGCGATGTTCCCTTAAACAGGTCGTCGGGCACACCACAATACACACTTTAGAACAGCAAATGCCTCCCTTCTAATGGTGGGTGGGCCATATTTGATCATCAATAATGGGCCAGAGAGCCTCTGTAACGTTGGTGTGAATCATCAATAAAGAGCATTGTTGTTGCAGAGGAGGCTCATTATTAGGATGCATCTCTGTCCTAACCAGTTAAACGTGGTTTTTCTTTCTTATTCAAATGCAACGTCATGGTTTTCAGTCAGAACATCTGCCAAAGCCAGTGCCCAGGCTTTGTTCCCCCAGACCCGTCAAAGCGCCAGCATCCACGTGCCTGGCTGCTGTGTCCTGGGTCAGGATGTTTAGGAACAGCAGGTTCCACATTGAACACTGATAACGGGACTTACATCACAGCGGGTTGTAAAGATGCAGTAAAAGAGGAGCATCATACGGACGGGAGCATGTGGGATTACGACTAACGCTGATAATCTGATGCCTCTAACCCTAACCCAAGACACAGTTTTTAGACATGAATTACTTTGAGATTTTCCTGCCTTGTTCCAGCCCACATGGTCTGTTTTGAATAGTTGTTGTCTGTGGATGTTTCAGGTTCAGCCCAGTGGGGGCTTTACTCCGGACAGCAGCTGGAATACGCCCTCTTTGTTCACTCCCTGTGCCTCCTGGGAAAAGTGCTCCTCTATAAAAACGGGAGACGGCTTTTCCCCATCAAAGTGAGGAAGCGCAAAGGTACAACTCTGCAACATTCCACAAACGCTCCCGTGCACAGCGTCGGACGTGATTTAGAATACCTTGGATTTCATTTTTGTTCAACTGACATGAAAACGTTCCAGCGGACAGAGTTTACGGTCCCTCTCAATCCCAATCTGTGTGAGGAGCAGTTAAGATAAGCAGCTGATGTCGGGCTGGTATCGATCTCCTCGCTCCAAACAACTCAATCAAGCATGTTTCCTTTTTATGGCAGCGGGAGATTTCAGTTTATTTGCTGGCTGTATTTTATTGTCTTCGCTGGAACGTCACTCCTCCTGATTAGACAACAAAAGGAGCTTGATTGTAGTTGTAGACAAGAGTTCAACTGATTCACTTTACAATTTCAAATGGTGCCCATAAAACAGACTCAGTCTGTCTGAGCAGTTTTCACTTGCCAATGATTGACGCTCTTTTGGCGTGCGTTCCTTCCTGACTGAGTCTTGCTGAAATTGGCAGTGCAATGTTCCCTGAATGGGCTCTCCCTTAGGGTGGAACCATATCCTGAACTGAAGGTTTGACCTTGTAGCCCTGTCTTTCAGATCCAGTCAGCCTGACGGAGCTGGTCATCATCTTGATTAACATCATGTACCAACAGCCGCGCTGTGACTCGCCAGCTACAGGTGGGGCGCTGACATAAACCACCTCATCCAGGTTGGGCCGTGCTAGCTTCCATCCGGATGATGAGTCTGGTTCCTTAGCCTGGGCAGAGGCCCTGAGCCTCCCTATGAGCCATAGAACAGCTTTTACTGGTGGTTATAATGTGGGTGCGGCTCAGATTGATGCTGACGAACACAGAGACTGATTAACTGTCCGGTGATGAAGCAGCATCACCAGACAGGACAAAAGAAATCCTGCTGTTGCGAAATGTAATGCTAAAAGAGCTGAAGCAGCAGGTGTAAACTAAAGGGAAAGGCAAAGGTTTATTTGAAGTAATGTGTTACATTTTGTTATTATTGAGGCCTGAAGGAACAGTTGGATAGGTCTCATAAAGTCTGACGCTGTATTAACAGAGACTTCATATTTTCCCTGGAACAAGCAAAGCTGTCTGTTGTGCCCCCCCTGAGAGGAGCAAGTGCATCGTTTATTATCCACTTTGCATATTGTAACGGCTGTAGAGACCATTAGAGCCACTCTGGGAAATATAGTTGGGTTCTCTTGTGCTTTTCTGAGTGACTCGTCATTATTTTCTCAGAAAGTTAGTGAGGAAGTAAATTGCTCTGTTTTCCTCTGAACTTATTTGTGATCCTTGAAACTGGAAACTGCACAGTTCAGCCATGACAGCATGATTCCCTTTGTTAATCCTAACATCCCATCTGTGCGTTCAGACTCCCTGTCGCCCAGCGGCCTGGTGACGGAGGTGCTGTGGATGATGTGTGAGAGGAAGGAGTGTGCTGAGGAGTGTCTCTACCAGACGGCTGTCATGGAGGTCCTGCTGGCTCCTGTCACAGCTCAGCTCAGCAGACCACAGGTCACTCTCACAGCTCATCACTAGAAATGTCAGCATTAGGTCCCATCAGGCTTCTATTACACAGTATTATTATTTAGTTTTGTTTGTTTTAAGTCGTCTTTTAACAGAACGTCTCCCAGCGAGATGTGTACAATCATCAAAGTCTAGATCTGATCTGGGATGATTATTTGTAACCGTGGGTAACCGGGCGGTGAATAACATTGTTGCAGAGAAGCGGATCCCATCCAGGGTTCCTGCTCTTCCAACCAGGCTGCGATCTCTGATCCCTTCTGCGGTTTTCAGGCTGCAGTAAAATCCTCGGCCGCGTCGCTGACTCTCATCGCCGACGTCCTGGCCCGCATCGCGAGCGCTGACGGAGGATTGTCCCTCTTCCTGTGCGAGAGGAATGTCGTCGGCGTCCGCAGTGAGAGGTGAGGCGGCGTGACCATATCGATGGCCTCCACAGCAGCACATTTACAACATTACAACATTGCAATATTTTCCCAATATCAAGGAGCGCAGGAGACTCAAGAATATTTGTGGTTGATCCTTTTTGCTAGCTTGGGTGTCGTTTGCTAGTGCCCGCCTCATTGGCTGCTTCCCTTTTCCTGTACAGAACCTTTGCAGCTCACGTCCTCGCTCAGTTCACCACGAGGCTGCTGGGGGAAGAGCTGTCCTCGCCCAGTCAGCACGCCGTGTCCCGGACGCTATGCGGAGCCTTCATATTTGTGTGCCGGCAGATCTACAACACCTGCGAGGGCCTGCAGGTGCTCCAGCCCTACGGCCTGCACCGGGCAATCGCTGCCGCCTGGAGAAAAGTGCGCACCCACAACCCAGCAGGAGCTCTATTACAGATTCTTTTATTCTCTTTTTAGGTTTTGGACACATCACTGGCCCGGTTCAGACAAATAAGATAAACAAGAAGCACCATAGCTAACGTGACAGTTCCAGTGCGTCTCTCTACTTTATCATTGCATCAGCACTGTGTCGGAGTCGGAACCGCGGAGTTTGCAGACAAAATGCAAATAAACCAGACAAAAGTGGAACTGCAAAAGGAAACTAGTTCCCGCTACGTTTCCTAAACACTTAGAGAGGAAATTTAAGGTGGAGGAACTCTGCTTTCAACCATAAGGAAGTTTAATTCTTGAACTGATTTATTGATCGACTGACGTATAATTGTGAAAGTGAGGAACACAAATGAAAGAATCGAAGACAAATGAAACACTTGAGATCAAACAAAAGGAGCGAGAAGTGTTTCAGAAGCTCCCAGCCCTTTCTCCTGAACAATAAATCCCAGCACAAGCTTCCTGGTGCAAACCCCAAACACTAAGATGCTTTTGTGTCCAGGTTATAGTCCTGTTTTTAATCTCAAACAAGGTCAAAAGTTAACTTGTGTGAGATGTTGGGCTTTTCATACGTGACATTTTCCACCTCACTTCCCCCTGACTTTGTTAAATATTAATTTAAAGTCCACACGTCGTGCCTGTGAGGCAGAGGTTCTGGTTTATGTCAGGCCTTCAGTCAGCATTGTTGACCCCGGTCCACCCACAAGAGACAGTCATCAGCGTGGACTCGTTAGTGCGCTCATTAAATAAATGCAGATGTAGATGTGACGTAAAACAAGGTGATTTCACAACGTGACAATCATTTGCAGAGTGGCTGAAGGTCACTTGTAGGTCACTCATTTCTATTCTTAGGGGATGTTATAAGTGCACTTTAATAAATGAAACCAGCTAAAACAAGAAAAATGCCGGTATTCTCGGAGCATCATGTGAATGAGCCTTTACATCTGGCGTCTTTGTATCCAGGCCAGTTCCTACTCAGAGAGGGTTCTGACCCCCGACCCCGGAGCCGTGGCCCCAGCGTCGCCTCAGGAGCCGCACAGCTTGTGAGTCTAAGGATTTTGCATTTTGACTTGCTTCACATTTGCTCAGTCCTGTGGGTGCACGTCCCTGTTACTGCGAGTGTCCGTCTTTAGAGCGGTGCACATCAGCAGGGTGTCATGGCAACCATCGCCTGCGTTAAAGAGCCACACAGGGGTTTTTAGATCAGTGTGTGGAAAAAGTGATCGATGTGACCTGAGCTCCAACTGTGTGTGGATACAACAGGACGATGTGGGAGGAGATGTTGCTGGACAACCTGTTGAACTTTGCTGCGACCCCCAAAGGTGTCCTGCTGCTCCAGCAGACGGGAGCCATCAACGAGAGTGTCTCCCACATGTTCTCCCGCTTTGCTAAAAAACTGCAGGTAACTCTCCACGCAGCATTATTCTCTCGGTGACGTTGGCTGCTGCGTTGCCAGGCTCTCGGAGGAGCTTTTATTGACTGAATATGTCTTTTCCACCCTAATACTGACAATAACGGCTCCATTTCTTCTCTGGAAAACTTTAGCGAGATATTTTAGACATAAAGGGACAAGCAAGGTCGGCCAGACTGAATCTGGGACCGAAGCCGCCCCAGCACCTCTGTAAATTTCATTAGTTTAATAAGTGAATAAAAACAGCCTCTCTTACAAGTCTGGACCATCATCCAATTCAAACCTGAGGTTGTGGTTTCAAGCCCTGGTGCAGGTAAAACCTGGGAGCAGAGCACCGCCGGGGTACCCTTGAGCAAGGTAGTGAACCCCTAAATTGCTCAGGCTCAGGGCTGTGTCCTGTGTCCTGTGACCTGTGACCTGTGACCCTGATATGGCGGTCACTTCAGCATTCCTATTTTTTGCCAGATTTGACAGGATTTAAAGTTGTCAGTCAATGTAAATGAACTTTAATGAATAATCAGTATGAATTACTTACTGATACACTACTTATGCAAGAACACAGAGTCCAAAATCCAAGCTGGTGCACAAAGTCTTGAAGGATTGTGTTGCATAAGCATCAAGAGTGTCGTAAATGCGGTGGAGGTGAGTCAGCTGGTATATAGCTGGTATATATGGTGGTATATATGGTGGTATATAGCTGGTATATAGCTGGTATATATGGTGGTATATAGCTGGTATATAGCTGGTATACATGGTGGTATATAGCTGGTATATAGCTGGTATATAGCTTGTATATAGCTGGTATATAGCTGGTATATAGCTGGTATATATGGTGGTATATAGCTGGTATATAGCTGGTATATATGGTGGTATATAGCTGGTATATAGCTGGTATATAGCTGGTATACATGGTGGTATATAGCTGGTATATAGCTGGTATATATGGTGGTATATAGCTGGTATATAGCTGGTATATAGCTGGTATATAGCTGGTATATATGGTGGTATATAGCTGGTATATAGCTGGTATATAGCTGGTATATATGGTGGTATATAGCTGGTATATAGCTGGTATATATGGTGGTATATAGCTGGTATATAGCTGGTATATATGGTGGTATATAGCTGGTATATAGCTGGTGTATATGGTGGTATATAGCTGGTATATAGCTGGTATATATGGTGGTATATAGCTGGTATATAGCTGGTATATAGCTGGTATATAGCTGGTATATATGGTGGTATATAGCTGGTATATATGGTGGTATATAGCTGGTATATAGCTGGTATATATGGTGGTATATAGCTGGTATATAGCTGGTATATATGGTGGTATATAGCTGGTATATAGCTGGTATATATGGTGGTATATAGCTGGTATATAGCTGGTATATAGCTGGTATATATGGTGGTATATAGCTGGTATATAGCTGGTATATATGGTGGTATATAGCTGGTATATAGCTGGTATATAGCTGGTATATAGCTGGTATACATGGTGGTATATAGCTGGTATATAGCTGGTATATAGCTTGTATATAGCTGGTATATAGCTGGTATATATGGTGGTATATAGCTGGTATATAGCTGGTATATGGTGGTATATAGCTGGTATATAGCTGGTATATAGCTGGTATACATGGTGGTATATAGCTGGTATATAGCTGGTATATAGCTGGTATATATGGTGGTATATAGCTGGTATATAGCTGGTATATAGCTGGTATATAGCTGGTATATATGGTGGTATATAGCTGGTATATAGCTGGTATATAGCTGGTATATATGGTGGTATATAGCTGGTATATATAGGGTGGTATATACCTGTATATAGCTGGTATATATGGTGGTATTATAGCTGGTATATAGCTGGTATATAGCTGGTATATAGCTGTTATATGGTGGTATATAGCTGGTATATAGCTGGTATATAGCTGGTATATAGCTGGTATATAGTGGTATATAGCTGGTATATAGCTGGTAATATGCTGGTATATATGGTGGTATATAGCTGGTATATAGCTGGTATATAGCTGGTATATATGCTGGTATATAGCTGGTATATATGGTGGTATATAGCGGGTATATATCTGGTATATATGGTGGTTATAGCTGGCTGTATATATCTGGTGTATATGCTGGTATATATGCTGGTATATAGCTGGTATATATGCTGGTATATGCTGGTATATAGCTGGTATATAGCTGGTATATAGCTGTGGTAATATAGGTGGTATATAGCTGGTATATAGCTGGTATATATGGTGGTATATAGCTGGGTATATAGCTGGTATATAGCTGGTATATATGGTGGTATATAGCTGGTATATAGCTGGTATATAGCTGGTATATATGGTGGTATATAGCTGGTATATAGCTGGTATATAGCTGGTATATAGCTGGTATATAGCTGGTATATATGGTGGTATATAGCTGGTATATAGCTGGTATATATGGTGGTATATAGCTGGTATATATCTGGTATATAGCTGGTATATATCTGGTATATAGCTGGTATATAGCTGGTATACATGGTGGTATATAGCTGGTATATAGCTGGTATATATGGTGGTATATAGCTGGTATATAGCTGGTATATAGCTGGTATATATGGTGGTATATAGCTGGTATATAGCTGGTATATAGCTGGTATATATGGTGGTATATAGCTGGTATATAGCTGGTATATAGCTGGTATATATGGTGGTATATATGGTGGTATATAGCTGGTATATAGCTGGTATATATGGTGGTATATAGCTGGTATATAGCTGGTATATATGGTGGTATATAGCTGGTATATAGCTGGTATATAGCTGGTATATATGGTGGGATATAGCTGGTATGTAGCTGGTATATAGCTGGTATATAGCTGGTGTATATGGTGGTATATAGCTGGTATATAGCTGGTATATAGCTGGTATATAGCTGGTATATAGCTGGTATATAGCTGGTATATATGGTGGTATATAGCTGGTATATAGCTGGTATATATGGTGGTATATAGCTGGTATATATCTGGTATATAGCTGGTATATATCTGGTATATAGCTGGTATATAGCTGGTATACATGGTGGTATATAGCTGGTATATAGCTGGTATATAGCTGGTATATAGCTGGTGTATATGGTGGTATATAGCTGGTATATAGCTGGTATATAGCTGGTATATAGCTGGTATATAGCTGGTATATAGCTGGTATATATGGTGGTATATAGCTGGTATATAGCTGGTATATATGGTGGTATATAGCTGGTATATATCTGGTATATAGCTGGTATATATCTGGTATATAGCTGGTATATAGCTGGTATACATGGTGGTATATAGCTGGTATATAGCTGGTATATATGGTGGTATATAGCTGGTATATAGCTGGTATATATCTGGTATATAGCTGGTATATATCTGGTATATAGCTGGTATATAGCTGGTATATAGCTGGTATATAGCTGGTATATATCTGGTATATAGCTGGTATATAGCTGGTATACATGGTGGTATATAGCTGGTATATATCTGGTATATAGCTGGTATATAGCTGGTATATATGGTGGTATATAGCTGGTATATAGCTGGTATATATCTGGTATATAGCTGGTATATAGCTGGTATATATGGTGGTATATAGCTGGTATATATCTGGTATATAGCTGGTATATAGCTGGTATACATGGTGGTATATAGCTGGTATATAGCTGGTATATATGGTGGTATATAGCTGGTATATAGCTGGTATATAGCTGGTATATATCTGGTATATAGCTGGTATATAGCTGGTATACATGGTGGTATATATCTGGTATATAGCTGGTATATAGCTGGTATATATGGTGGTATATAGCTGGTATATATCTGGTATATATCTGGTATATAGCTGGTATATAGCTGGTATACATGGTGGTATATAGCTGGTATATATGGTGGTATATAGCTGGTATATAGCTGGTATATATGGTGGTATATAGCTGGTATATAGCTGGTATATATCTGGTATATATCTGGTATATAGCTGGTATATAGCTGGTATACATGGTGGTATATAGCTGGTATATAGCTGGTATATATGGTGGTATATAGCTGGTATATAGCTGGTATATATGGTGGTATATAGCTGGTATATAGCTGGTATATAGCTGGTATATAGCTGGTATATATCTGGTATATATCTGGTATATATCTGGTATATAGCTGGTATACATGGTGGTATATAGCTGGTATATAGCTGGTATATATGGTGGTATATAGCTGGTATATAGCTGGTATATATGGTGGTATATAGCTGGTATATAGCTGGTATATAGCTGGTATATATGGTGGTATATAGCTGGTATATAGCTGGTATATATGGTGGTATATAGCTGGTATATAGCTGGTATATAGCTGGTATATATGGTGGTATATAGCTGGTATATAGCTGGTATATATGGTGGTATATAGCTGGTATATAGCTGGTATATATGGTGGTATATAGCTGGTATATAGCTGGTATACCTGCCCAGGATGGGCAGTAGAACAATGCCACTGCTCAGGAATCCTTTAGCTGTAACCATGCCGGCAGCAGATTATATAATGATATATAATCATTACATAATCGCTGCCACTATTTTCCTGAGGTTGAGTGAAGGCAACAGGGCAGCGGCCACAGGGTGGGGACGAAGACGATGATGATGGAGCGCGTTTATCTGCTTTTATGACGCTCTCGGGTTTGGCTGCAGCTTTGTATCTGCTGCCTCTTGGTGTCAGCGGTGCTGCACTAATTTATCTCAGACACATTTTACCATTTCTTCCCCGAGAGCATTAATTCCCTTGTGGACACGTGAACACTAATTCCCTCATCCCAGGAGTATCAGCAAAAACATAGGATCTGCACCCATTCGGGGGGGGGGGGGCTCATTGAGTCCTCTGCTGCTCCTCAAGGCTGCCGTCATTTCTGATTACTGATCAGTATTCATCGTTAGCCTGGAGATGATTACCTCCAGCGCTGGCCTTCATTCATCAGTCCCTGGACGCTGTTGTCCTTGGTTCATGCTGAACACCGCAGCTAACAGAGCCGCCGTTGTTTAGGATTGCTCCTCTTGTTTAAGCATTCCACTTTAATAATCGAATGTAATTATATCGCAGTCTTTATTCAGTTGTGACATTGTGTAATAAATAAAGGGCATAAATACAGGGCACACTGAAATCACTTTCCTGTTGTATTTATCTTTGGGTTCAAGCCTATCTCCTCTGCAGCCCAAGGTCAGAGGTCGTTCATTGTGTGTGTGGCTGAAGAGCTCTGTGTCCTTCCTGTAGGTGAGCCGCTGTGAGAAGTTTGGATATGGAGTGATGATG
>NC_042300.1:12908247-12945747 GCF_901000725.2 Takifugu rubripes | reverse complement strand
ACGTTTTGCGCCTCATGACCTTTGAGCATCCTCCCGTTCAGGCTCAAAGCGTCTCCTAACGGGGAACATCTCCCCTGTCGGGGGTGCGCTCTGTGCAGCTCCGAGGGTCGGTTGTAACGTAGCGTAGCTGTGCAGTGAAAATGCTAATTATGGTTTCACTTTATGACCAGTTTCAGGGATTTTCTTTGCATTATTGCACCGTTTAATGATTCCCTGATCGATTTAAGCAGCTTCTCCGACCGTCAGTGATGCTAAAGGGGTGCGTAGCATTTTAGCCTCAGCCATGGCTAATCTATTAGTGGCTCACTCATTCGCTAGCGTGGCCAGCAGATTAGCGAACGTGATTGGCTTATCCATAAATCCTCTGATGCGTGTGGACACATCATCACGGGAGTAATCGTCTGTCATAAATGGAGATTTGAAAGATCCTTTCAGTGGAGATAAAGCGAGCTGTCAGCTGTTTGTGTCCCAACGGAAAATAAAACAATCAAAGGCCATAAGGTGTAAAAAAGGTGAAGCAACTCTATCAAAGGTGCTCGTTGAGTTGGCGTCTAGAGATTCTAATTAAACAGTCATACACGCAGCACTGCCCCCTTGTCTGACCTTCTCTTGTTAATTAGTTATTATTCATTAGCACATCCGAGTGTGTGACGGCCGCAGCAGCTTGTTTGGACGACCCAGACGTTTCCTTACGTTCTCGGCCTGAACGCACTTTAGTGTCTTCAGTGGTGCTGCACTAAATACCCCGACAGACCCTCGTCTCACCCTCTCACCCTTTTATACTCCCACCCTCTCACCCTTTTATACCCTCGTCTCACCCTTTTATACCCTCGTCTCACCCTTTTATACCCTCGTCTCACCCTCTCACCCTTTTATACTCCCACCCTCTCACCCTCTCACCCTTTTATCCCCTCGTCTCACCCTCTCACCCTTTTATCCCCTCGTCTCACCCTCTCACCCTTTTATACTCCCACCCTCTCACCCTTTTATACCCTCGTCTCACCCTCTCACCCTTTTATACCCTCGTCTCACCCTCTCACCCTTTTATACTCTCACCCTCTCACCTTGAGGCGGGTCTCCCCGGTCCAGCCTCGGGCAGCGCTCACCAGGACCCGCCAACACCAGCGTAACGACACGTGGGTATCGTCAGTGGGGCGTGAGCCCCTCTGGTCCTTCGCTGGTACTGCACCCACAGGGCAGTTAGGCTTAGGCTGCCCGATCCAGCCAGAACGCCGACGGTTAACCGACTCTCAGCGCTGCCGACTTTAGGGAACATTTAAACGTCTGTGCCTAAATGAATTAGAATGAAGTTAGCCCAGTTTAGCGGAATCTTACCTGTCCCGGCACACATTCTTTTTGTTTCTGACTGGATGTTAAGGAGGCATTTTAGGTTTTGTATCATCCGACATTAGTGATTTGAAACAATGGTAGTGACACGGAGGGGGCGGAGCCACCGGGCAAAATATAAAGCCTAATTCACAGGCTGATACTTTTGAAACGGGAATTTTCTGGCTGCACTCCTGTTGTCGTAACATCTGTTGACACATCAGGACCCTACAGCACCTTTAAATAGGGTTCTAACGATTTATTCTGTTTTTAGAATGTTGTTAAAATACTATTTATCTTTTCTGTGCATCCTCCACCAACAGGACGTTAGCAGATGGCTAACGTCCCTTTAAGGGTCATTAAAGTCTCCCTGGACTCACCTGGCTTGGTATTATATCAGCCTCTTAATTACGAGAGACAAATTCCCCCAGAAATCACCTTTTCCTTGTTTTCCTCTCAAACGCCACCCTGGTTCCGAGGGTGTGCTTTAACGTGGATGACAGTGTCAGGGTTACAGGAAGTAACGTTCTCTCATGCCTCTGTGCTTCCTCGCTGAGACACGTGTAACCTAAACGAGAAGTTTGAGCCTGAGGGACGCTGGAAGGTGGTGGCGGAGGAGCCTCTTTAGGAGGAGCGCTTGCGTAATAATGCATCCCACCTGTGCTCCAAACAGAGGAAACGGCTGTGGGACCCGGCCCAAGAGGCCGAAGCTCCACAGTGTGTTTGAGCCTGTTGTCATAGCGACAGCGAGCCAGCCAACTCCCCGCGAGGCTCCTGCCCAACCAGGGTTCCGTTAGAACCTCCCGGCTGGAGGTGCTGGAGGACACAGACGGCCGCTCCGGCCCCCGTGCACCTGTGCAGGTGCTGGAGGTGCTGGAGGTGGTGGAGGTGGTGCAGGTGGTGCACCTGTGCAGGTGGTGCAGGTGCTGGAGGTGGTGCACCTGTGCAGGTGCTGGAGGTGGTGCAGGTGCTGGAGGTGGTGCACCTGTGCAGGTGGTGCAGGTGCTGGAGGTGGTGCACCTGTGCAGGTGCTGGAGGTGGTGCAGGTGCTGGAGGTGGTGCAGGTGCTGGAGGTGCTGCACCTGTGCAGGTGGTGCAGGTGCTGGAGGTGGTGCAGGTGCTGGAGGTGGTGCAGGTGCTGGAGGTGCTGGAGGTGGTGCAGGTGCTGGAGGTGGTGCAGGTGCTGGAGGTGCTGCACCTGTGCAGGTGGTGCAGGTGCTGGAGGTGGTGCAGGTGCTGGAGGTGGTGCAGGTGCTGGAGGTGGTGCAGGTGCTGGAGGTGGTGCAGGTGCTGACTGACTGTCTGTGTGTTTCTCTAGGCTGCTGAACGTGCTCTGCTGCAGCCTGGACTCCTGGGTGCTGCTGGAGAGCCAGTACGGCGTCTCCTCCATGCTGCTGCGCAGCCAGAGGGAGAACGTGGCCGACGGCGACGGGTACGAACCCCCAACAGGAGACACGGAGGCGGCTGATCCGGGGCCTGCTGGCTGGTCCCGGACACAGCTCCTGGTTTAGGGATCGTTTCTTGATCGCCTCCTGTCCCCGACAACCTGCTGACGTCACCGTGGTTCTGCCCCCTCGGCTGAAGCTGAAGCACAACCTTTCATTCGACCCCTCATTTCTTTCCTCTTTTCTTTTATTCACAAAGGACCGAGTGCAAATTTCCTTTGATGGGAACATTTTTGAGCCCAAATTGCTTCGGCCACTTGAAACAGGCCCGAGGCTTCAGCCTTAAAAACGCTCCATATCCATAAGAGTTCCAACTTTTGGAGAAGCTTGTTCATGGAAGCATTTGGCCTCCATTAAAAGACTCTTTAAAGCTGCGTCCTGGTGTCTAGTATTGTAGAGCTATAGCGGCTCTACTCTAACCTGTTCTACTCTAACCTGTTCTACACTAACCTGTTCTACTCTAACCTGTTCTACTCTAACCTGTTCTACACTAACCTGTTCTACTCTAACCTGTTCTACACTAACCTGTTCTACACTAACCTGTTCTACTCTAACCTGTTCTACTCTAACCTGTTCTACACTAACCTGTTCTACCCTAACCCTAACCCTAACCCTAACCCTGTTCACCTGCCCAGCTCTTACCAAGATTCCAGGAACTAAACTTCTTCTTCCATTAAACCTGCTCAGGGAGTTCATCATCGACGCTCTGTCCGTGGAGAGGAATCACCTGCTGGTCCGGGTTGGTGTGCTGGGGGGTCCGTCTGAGAGGAGACTCCCCCCTCGGGATCTGCAGCAGGTCAGAGTTGCTCTGCTTCAGTCTTTAGGTCTTAATAATGTTAAGTTTGTTCGTCTGCATGTGGAAGCTTCCCACACTCAGTAGGGTTATGGTTAGGGTTAGGGTTAGGGTTAGAGGGTTAGGGTTAGGGTTAGAGGGTTAGGGTTAGGGTTAGAGGGTTAGGGTTAGAGGGTTAGGGTTAGAGGGTTAGGGTTAGGGTTAGAGGGTTAGGGTTAGAGGGTTAGGGTTAGGGTTAGAGGGTTAGGGTTAGAGGGTTAGGGTTAGAGGGTTAGGGTTAGGGTTAGGGTTAGAGGGTTAGGTTAGAGGGTTAGAGGGTTTAGGGTTAGGGTTAGAGGGTTAGGGTTAGAGGGTTAGAGGGTTAGAGGGTTAGGGTTAGGGTTAGGGTTAGAGGGTTAGGGTTAGAGGGTTAGAGGGTTAGGGTTAGAGGGTTAGAGGGTTAGAGGGTTAGGGTTAGAGGTTAGGGTTAGAGGGTTAGAGGGTTAGGGTTAGGGTTAGAGGGTTAGGGTTAGAGGGTTAGGGTTAGAGGGTTAGGGTTAGAGGGTAGAGGGTTAGGGTTAGAGGGTTAGGGTTAGAGGTTAGAGGGTTAGGGTTAGAGGGTTAGGGTTGGTTAGGGTAGGGGTTAGGGTTAGGGGTAGGGTTAGAGGGTTAGGGTTAGGGTTAGAGGGTTAGAGGGTTAGGGTTAGAGGGTTAGGGTTAGGGTTAGAGGGTTAGGGTTAGAGGGTTAGGGTTAGGGTTAGGGTTAGAGGGTTAGGGTTTAGAGGGTTAGGGGTTAGGGTTTGAGGGTTAGAGGGTTAGGGTTAGAGGTTAGAGGGTTAGGGTTAGAGGGTTAGGGTTAGAGGGTTAGGGTTAGGGTTAGGGTTAGAGGGTTAGGGTTAGAGGGGTAGAGGGTTAGGGGTAGGGTTTTAGAGGGTTAGAGGGTTAGGGTTAGGGTTAGAGGGTTAGAGGGTTAGGGTTAGAGGGTTAGGGTTAGAGGGTTAGGGTTAGGGTTAGAGGGTTAGGGTTAGAGGGTTAGGGTTAGAGGGTTAGGGTTAGGGGTTAGGGTTAGATGGTTAGGGTTAGAGGGTTAGGGTTAGAGGGTTAGGGGTTAGGGTTAGAGGGTTAGGGGTTAGGGTTAGAGGGTTAGGGTTAGAGGGTAGGGTTGGGGGTTAGGGGTTAGGGTTAGGGTTAGAGGGTTAGGGTTAGAGGGTTAGGGTTAGAGGGTTAGGGTTAGGGTTAGAGGGTTAGGGTTAGGGTTAGGGGTTAGGGTTAGGGTTAGAGGGGTTAGGGTTAGAGTTAGAGGGTTAGGGTTAGGGTTAGAGGGTTAGGGTTAGGGGGTTAGGGTTAGGGGGTTAGGGTTAGAGGGTTAGGGGTTAGGGTTAGAGGGTTAGGGTTAGGGTTAGAGGGTTAGGGTTAGAGGGTTAGGGTTAGGGTTAGGGTTAGAGGGTTAGGGTTAGAGGGTTAAGGTTAGAGGGTTAGAGGGTTAGGGTTAGAGGGTTAGGGTTAGGGTTAGGGTTAGGGGTTAGGGTTAGAGGGTTAGGGGTTAGAGGGTTAGGGTTAGAGGGTTAGGGTTAGGGTTAGAGGGTTAGGGTTAGAGGGTTAGGGTTAGGGTTAGAGGGTTAGAGGGTTTGGGTTAGGGTTAGAGGGGTTAGGGTTAGAGGGTTAGAGGGTTAGAGGGTTAGGGTTAGGGTTAGAGGGTTAGGGTTAGAGGGTTAGGGTTAGGGTTAGAGGGTTAGGGTTAGAGGGTTAGGGTTGGGGTTAGGGGTTAGGGTTAGGGTTAGAGGGTTAGGGTTAGAGGGTTAGCGTTAGAGGGTTAGGGGTTTAGGGTTAGAGGGTTAGGGTTAGGGTTAGAGGGTTAGGGTTAGAGGGTTAGGGGTTAGGGTTAGGGTTAGAGGGTTTGGGTTAGGGTTAGAGGGTTAGGATTAGGGTTAGAGGGTTAGGGTTAGGGTTAGGGTTAGAGGGTTAGGGTTAGAGGGTTAGGGGTTAGGGTTAGGGTTAGAGGGTTAGGGTTAGGGTTAGAGGGTTAGGTTAGAGGGTTAGAGGGTTAGGGTTAGAGGGTTAGGGTTAGGGGTTAGAGGGTTAGGGTTAGAGGGTTAGGGTTAGGGTTAGAGGGTTAGGGGTTAGAGGGTTAGGGTTAGAGGGTTAGGGTTAGGGTTAGAGGGTTAGGGTTAGGGTTAGAGGGTTAGGATTAGGGTTAGAGGGTTAGGGTTAGAGGGTTAGAGGGTTAGGGTTAGGGTTAGAGGGTTAGAGGGTTTGGGTTAGGGTTAGAGGGTTAGAGGGTTAGGATTAGGGTTAGAGGGTTAGGATTAGGGTTAGAGGGTTAGGGTTAGAGGGTTAGAGGGTTAGAGGGTTAGGGTTAGAGGGTTAGGGTTAGGGTTAGAGGGTTAGGGTAGAGGGTTAGGGTTAGGGGGTTAGGGTTAGGGGGTTAGGTTAGAGGGTTAGGGTTAGAGGGTTAGGGTTAGGGTTAGGGTTAGGGTTAGAGGGTTAGGGTTAGAGGGTTAGGGGTTAGGGTTAGAGGGTTAGGGTTAGAGGGTTAGAGTTAGAGGGTTAGAGGTTAGGGTTAGAGGGTTAGGGTTAGGGTTAGGGTTAGGGGTTAGAGGGTTAGGGTTAGAGGGTTAGGGTTAGAGGGTTAGGGTTAGAGGGTTAGGGTTAGGGTTAGGGTTAGGGTTAGAGGGTTAGGGTTAGGGTTAGGATTAGGGTTAGAGGGTTAGGGTTAGGGTTAGGGTTAGGGTTAGAGGGTTAGGGGTTAGGGTTAGAGGGTTAGGGTTAGGGTTAGGGTAGAGGTTAGGGTTAGAGGGTTAGGGGTTAGGGTTAGAGGGTTAGGGTTAGAGGTTAGAGGTTAGAGGGTTAGAGGGTTAGGGTTAGAGGGTTAGGGTTAGGGTTAGGGTTAGGGTTAGGGGTTAGAGGGTTAGGGTTAGAGGGTTAGGGTTAGAGGGTTAGGGGTTAGAGGGGTTAGGGTTTAGAGGGTTAGGTTAGGGTTAGAGGGTTAGGGTTAGGGGTTAGGGTTAGGATTAGGGTTAGAGGGTTAGGGTTAGAGGGTTAGGGTTAGGGTTAGAGGGTTAGAGGGTTTGGGTTAGGGTTAGAGGGTTAGGATTAGGGTTAGAGGGTTAGGATTAGGGTTAGAGGGTTAGGGTTAGAGGGTTAGAGGGTTAGGGTTAGAGGGTTAGGGTTAGGGTTAGGATTAGGGTTAGAGGGTTAGGGTTAGAGGGTAGAGGGTTAGGGTTAGAGGGTTAGAGGGTTAGAGGGTTAGGGTTAGAGGGTTAGGGTTAGAGGGTTAGGGTTAGGGTTAGAGGGTTAGGGTTAGAGGGTTAGGGTTAATGTAAGATGTTACCTTCACTGTAAATGTGCTGCCCTCTAGGTTATTAGCATTTGAGGGCTTTTCCCTGATATCTATCTTGAACTCTTGTTGTCTATTCAGCAATGTTGAATTTGGCATTTCAAAGACCTTCTGGTCCACTGGTGACCTCATCCTGGCTGGTTAATCCCTGCGGAGTGTTGGTGCAGCTTCATTGTAATGCTTGGAGGCCCAGTGAGGACTCGGGGGGATACTGGAAGAACCCCGGAGGTGGATCGTCCCTTCTTCCAGTTGCTTCTCCAGTTCCGCCGAGCCTAAACCCTAACCCTAAAGAGTCAGCCACTCATAACGGCTTTTCCTTTCCACTCTTCCCGTCCTGACCTGGGGAGGCCAAACACCAACATCACCCTGTGGCCGGAGGCGTGCTGAGTGAATTTGTCCCGGTGATTATGTGTGCAGCCCTTTTCCTCCGCCACCAGGTCACATTCAGGGTTTCTCTCAGGTGTGCTTGAGCTTGATCAGGACTGATTATCGCCAGGCGGAGGGCTGCATGACACCTGGCTCCACAGATCAAATGGAAATATCTGAGCGTTGGAAGCAAATCTCATACTCTTGGACTGGAAGCGTCAGTCATGCACACGCTTCTGTATTTGTGGCGGGAGAACACAGGCTGAGGAGGGTAACGAGGCTGTCGGTTGAATTTCCACACCTTTGCTTTCAGGGGGAGCATCCTTACCCATGGCCCCTGTTTGGGTCTGAGCCCCCACCTCCCTGCTACAGTCTGCCACCCCCGAGGCTTCACCAGAACTCCCAAGGTGACGTAACACGGCCGCAGCGCCTCAGTCGGGCCCTGTTGTGAAGTCTGACCTCCGACTTCTCTGTCACAGAGTCCGAGATCGCTGCCTTCCTGGCATCGGCCATCGACTCCACAAACAGCGAGACCTGGCTGGAGACGTGTCAGCAGCTTTACAGGGAGGTCCTGACTTCCAACCCCAGCATCTGCTCTGGAAACTGTAAGTTTGAGAGGCGGCGTAACGGAGCGGACACTGTTCCGAGCCACGAATGAAGCAGGATGTTAGTGGCCAGCGGCTAGGCTGAGCAGCTCCTGACGTGATCTTCATCCCTGGAAGTGTGGGGACGACAACGACCGCTGTGATCCTTCACCACGACCGACCGTAGCAATGAGCACCTTCCTCACCTCTCTGCCTCGTTTCCTACCCACAATGCACTGCCTCTGCTTCGCGACCCGCACCGGGTCCACGTGTGAGCGAGCCAGGCCCAAAGCGCCCAACAGAAATGTGGGTGGATCTAATTTTCGATGGAGGCGTGACCTGTGAGTGGATTTAGTGGGATTTGACCATTTAAACGTATGGCGCGTTCCGCTGCTGTTTCTGACGCCCAAACAGCCCGGCGAGCCGCTGCCGACTGGACGATATCATCAAATTCACTTGCATTGTGGAGTTTAGCTGAATTACCTGCTAATGCGTTCAGCTGTGCAGCGGGAGCACCTCTTAAACCTAATTGCACGAACCTTTCCCATCAGCGCCTTTGACAGCCGCCGCCAAACGGCGCCGAGCTTTCTTTCCTTCTTTCCTTCTGTGGGAGTAAATAGCAGTTTAAAGAGGACAAAAACACATTCCAGTGGAGGGCTGGCAGTCTTGTTAATGGCAGCAGTGGAGGGTGATTGCTCTCTTTCATCAGGGCGACGCCTGTGGAAGCTCTCACGCTCGCTCTCTGGGGCTCATTTACGGCTTTTCACTGCAAGATTTATCAGCTGTTAAGCATCCGCCTGCTGCTTTATTTGCTGCATTAAGCACGCAAAAACCTGCCATTGTACCTTCTCCCGCAGAAACATGCTTCCAGAAAGCGCTTGCATTTGAAGGCTGACAACGAAACGAAGCGATTTCCTTGACAGTTGATTGAATCTTTAGCGCGTCCATAAAGAGGCCGTGATTACCACTTGTGTTCTTAATCGTGTCTGATGCAGCTGCGGGAGAAAGATGAGATTTGCCTGATATGGTGAAAGCAAACTGTCGCCTCGTCAAACCTGAGATTAGAGGGGTGAGAGTTCAAAACCTCCCATCTTCTCAGCTTATTGACTGTAAGAATGTTCTGCCTGTCGATGAGCTTGATTCACTGGTTCAGGCAGCGTGCTGCAGCCTCCCAGCACCTCCCAGAACTGTTCTGGTCCTGCCGGTACCGGCTGCCCTGGTGCTGCAGCCGTAATTATGCCGGAGCTTCTGCACGTCCTTTTCTGTTGCTTTAATCATTTATCTGTTTCCATGGGGGGGCACGGTGACCGCTGCTCAACGGCGGTTTAGCAATGGCTGGCCTCACAATTAGGAAGGTGCGGGTGCAAATCCCTCTGGGGCGCTAGCAGGTCCTCCCCGTGCCTGAGCCGGGTCTCAGGTACTCCGGCTCCTCCCACATTCCACAGAGGCGTTCGGACTCAGGCCAGAGGTGAATGGCTGCTCTAAACTGACCGAAGATGGATCCGTGATGTCTGATGAGTCTGGAAGCATCGTTTTCCTGCTATTATTATTGTTTGAATGAGGACGGGCCGGTGAGGGGAGCGTGCGGGGTGTGGTGCATCATGTGCTCCTGCTGCGTAGCGCCCTCACCTGGCTGGAAACCTTACTGCAGAACATGAAACACATTTATTACAGCCGATGGGAATTCTTTTGTGATGGGGCGTCATTGACATTGTGCCGTTATTCCAGCTGTCCATGTCTTCTCTTGCTAGTGCTGGCTGACCTTCTGGACAAGGTCGTCGCTCATCTATCCGGCTCCGCAGCAGAGTGCTTCTTCTCCCCAGCTCATCACAAAGGTCAGTGGGGAAAACGAACACATTCACCCGGTTGTTTCTCGCCAATTAAGTGAAAGACAAGGAAGTCCAAAGGTCATTCTCTGGACCGCTGAAGTGATCCGACATAAATCTTTACATTTTGAGACGGACCGACACACTGGAGCTGTAGTCCGACTCTGATCCGTTTGAGGTTGTGTTTGCTCACTGATACAGGTGCATTACAGTCACACGGTCCTATGTGTTACACCTGTGACGCCAGGATACGGGACTCACGTTCCTCAACACCCACCAGGCCACATCCCTGATTTTTATCCTTAGTTTAACCTTTAACCTTCATTTAAAGGCAGACTAACTGGTGGAGGCAACGAGGTTGGGGGAAGTGGGAAAACACCGGACAGGAAGTGAAGTCACCTGGAAAACACGGAGATAACCTCCGGGAGTGGTGCAGGCTCTCGGGGTCCGAGGCTGAAGACTCAGCCAGATGTGGCAGAGTTTAGTGGTGAATTACAAGGTGACTCTTTATTGTATCAGCGTCACTCAGGGGTGAAGGAGAATCGTCCTCAGATCTTCAAAGCTCTGAACTTGGTTTATCTGCCTGAGCAGCTCCTCTGCAGCCCGTCTCTGTGGAATCACGCAGCAGCAGAAGGGCTAAAGCAGCTAAAGTCCTCCGTTTTAAGAGTGTTAGTACCTCAGGTTGGAGTGAGCCCGTATCCTCTATCACAGCCGTTAATGATTCCAGGAGCTTGGTGTGTTTACTGGCCTGTGGGCTAAACAACCTGATCACACCGATGGCAACTACAAAGAAAAACCGCTAATTAGGGAATATTCTGCAAAACTGCATGTTTTCCCTTAAAGTCATAGCATACTAATTGGATCTGGCTCTTGTTTTGTCTAATTTTACTAAAGGGAACCAGCAGTTTCTCTCCCAGAAATTCCCAGCAAGCATTCGTGACGTTACTGGTCTGATTCCCTGTCTGTTGTGGCAAATCAGAGCAATCTGAAACGGATTCATCACTGAAAATGCTGGGTTCATTTAATGATTATGTTAATGAGCTGATTTAAATAATGATTATGCTAATGAGCTGCTTTAAACAATGATTATGTTAATGAGCTGCCTGTATAGTCAGAGTCACGTTGGAACAGATTTGAGGACAGGAGGCGGAATCACAACGTCTGCGTCACCAGTAGCTTCTCAGCGCTGCTGCACTCACACAGGCTGCAGGCGCTGCCATCTCAGGATGGGGGCCCCGGGCTGGAGGGGCCCCGAGCTGGAGGGGCCCCAAGCTGGAGGGGCCCCGAGCTGGAGGGGCCCCAAGCTGGAGCTGGAGCTGGAGGGGCCCCAAGCTGGAGGGGCCCCGAGCTGGAGCTGGAGCTGGAGGGGCCCCGAGCTGGAGGGGCCCCGAGCTGGAGGGGCTCCGAGCTGGAGGGGCCCCGAGCTGGAGCTGGAGGGGCCCCGAGCTGGAGGGGCCCCAAGCTGGAGCTGGAGGGGCCCTGAGCTGGAGCTGGAGGGGCCCTGAGCTGGAGGGGCCCCGAGCTGGAGCTGGAGGGCCCCGAGCTGCAGGGGCCCCGGGGAGACGGCTGGCATCGGTCAACTCCCCCACAAAGGGCCCCCTACTAGCTGCTGCTGGCTGTTAGGGGGTCCCGAGACACCGCCGATATTTATCCATATCATGGACACAACCACATACTAATAGTCGGTTTCTGCAGCATTTATGCTAATTCAGAGTTTGAGAGCTTAGCCAATAAGGTTAAACAGGTTTAAAATATTTTAAATAGGTTCCGAGTTAAAACCAACAAACTGAGAGAAGCAGATGCTGAAATCACAGTTCTGTTGGATTTAAACCGAGGTCGGATCCTTGACCTCCTTGGTATGGTCTCCATGCGAAGGATGCTGGTTCGAATCCCCGGCTGGAGATTTGTGGCAATATGCATTTTCTTTTTCTGGAGTAATTTTTTTTGCCTTTCAATTAATCAAAATAGATGAAAATACAAATAAATGTCTCCTAGCATGTTTTTGTTCTGGCCTGAATCACCGCCTGGCGGCGCCGGTCCAGACGGCCTCCCTGGCCTCCTTTGGCTGGAGCCCCCAGGGCGTCTGGCTTTAGTTGGATGGTTGATGTGGTGGAACGGGAAGCTGTAAAATGATTTATTCTTTCCGTTCAGTCTCTGGATTACATCCCAGTTTTGTGCGTGATCCTACAGTAGAGCGCACGTTAACGACATGTTAATAACACAACAGCAGCAGATCTGGAGGCTTTTTGTCCAGTAATTACTATTTTCAGCAGCTCATGATGTCACAGCAGTCACCCTTAGATCGGTCCGTCATTTTTAAATCAAAACATCAAATCCTTCCAACCGCTGGTGCTGGAAATAACCAACTTCTGAGGACCAGGGACGTGGCGGCACCACAGTCCAGATGAAATCATGATGTCACAGTTGTGTCTGACAGCCAACGAGAGCCGCGCAGCATCATCACTGTCATCCCAGTATTATATCCCATTAATCCCATTAATCCCAGCGAAGCCATCACCAGTGACCGCCGTCGCTCTAATCACCATTACACCAGCTCACTTGTCCGTTAATGTGCCTCATTACACTGACGCCAACGAGGCGGCTCCAGCCAAAGTGAGCACCTTAATAATATATGAGCTGGAAATCTACAGAAAGTTCCAGATGTTTCAGGAACAACGAGAAAAGGCTCCGACATTTCGGTTTGCAACCTCCAGTCATGTGACCAACATTTCCCCATTTTCTGCTCTATACATGCACAGAGTTTCTGTGGGTGTATCTTTGGTCACCAGTACAGGACTGGTCACCACTACAGGGCTGGTCACCAGTACAGGACTGGTCACCAGTACAGGACTGGTCACCAGTACAGGGCTGGTCACCAGTACAGGACTGGTCACCACTACAGGGCTGGTCACCAGTACAGGACTGGTCACCAGTACAGGTCACCACTCCAGGGCTGGTCACCACTACAGGGTTGGTCACCAGTACAGGGCTGGTCACCAGTGCAGGACTGGTCACCAGTACAGGGCTGGTCACCACTACAGGGCTGGTCACCACTACAGGACTGGTCACCAGTACAGGGTTGGTCACCAGTACAGGACTGGTCACCACTACAGGGCTGGTCACCAGTACAGGGTTGGTCACCACTACAGGGCTGGTCACCACTACAGGACTGGTCACCAGTACAGGGTTGGTCACCAGTACAGGACTGGTCACCAGTACAGGACTGGTCACCAGTACAGGTCACCACTACAGGGCTGGTCACCAGTGCACGGCTGGTCACCACTACAGGGCTGGTCACCAGTACAGGACTGGTCACCAGTGCAGGACTGGTCACCAGTACAGGTCACCAGTACAGGGCTGGTCACCAGTACAGGGCTGGTCACCACTGCAGGGCTGGTCACCACTACAGGGCAGGTCACCACTACAGGGCTGGTCACCGCTGCAGGGCTGGTCACCACTACAGGGCTGGTCACCAGTGCAGGACTGGTCACCAGTACAGGACTGGTCACCACTGCAGGGCTGGTCACCACTACAGGGCAGGTCACCAGTACAGGGCTGGTCACCACTACAGGGCTGGTCACCAGTGCAGGACTGGTCACCAGTACAGGGCTGGTCACCAGTGCAGGGCTGGTCACCAGTACAGGTCACCAGTACAGGGCTGGTCACCAGTGCAGGGCTGGTCACCAGTGCAGGACTGGTCACCAGTACAGGGCTGGTCACCAGTACAGGGCTGGTCACCAGTACTGGTCACCAGTGCAGGACTGGTCACCAGTGCAGGGCTGGTCACCAGTACAGGGCTGGTCACCAGTGCAGGACTGGTCACCAGTACAGGGCTGGTCACCAGTGCAGGGCTGGTCACCAGTGCAGGACTGGTCACCAGTACAGGGCTGGTCACCAGTACAGGGTCCCAGCTGCTGTTAGTAACCTTTTACACCTCTGTTATTGACCCGTGTAAACAGGAAGTGATGCGTTCTTTGGCTTCAGGTGAATTGGGTGTTAATGTGGCCGAACTGTGGAAACGAGACGTCAGTGGGCAGAGAAGCAGAGGGGTAATTAGCTCCTGCGGTGACGAGTTGCAGCATCTGTCTGTAGATTTAGAGAAGTTTGAATAATAAATGATGGAGACTAGAAAGAAGGAGGGAGGTGAACTTTGATTTATTATGCGTTTGTCAGGCAGGAGGAGCGCTCCTCCGACCGACCCACGGACAAGGCCTCAGTTTGCCTTTGTTGGGATTATTTATTCATCCACGTTCGCCCACGTCAAACTTGTTTAGTTTCTTTTTAAGCAGCTTTTGTACTGAAGTGTTTAGAAGTCAGTGATGTCAATTTATATAAAATCTTCTTAAACGTCTAAAATGAGCTTTTTTGTGATAATTGATGTTTTTTGTAACTCTTCCATGAAGCTTCGAGTCTTTTCTGCCTCCTTCCTGAAAACAGATCAAAACTATTGTGCAACTTCATTCTGTGATTTAATATTCATTAAAATATTCATTTATTAGCTTATATATGCTAAACACAGATTCATTTATTAGCAGGGTTACAGGTCAACCCTGACCCTAACCCTAACCCTGACCCTGACCCTAACCCTGACCCTAACCCTGACCCTGACCCTGACCCTGACCCTGACCCTAACCCTGACCCTGACCCTGACCCTGACCCTGACCCTAACCCTGACCCTGACCCTGACCATGACCCTGACCCTAACCCTGACCCTGACCCTGACCCTGACCCTGACCCTGACCCTGACCCTGATCCTGACTTGGAGCTGCTAATAACCTGGTGTCTGTTTTCCAGCGGAGGAGTGGAGCATTGAAGGCACCCTTCTATCACCTGTGGAGCACCTGGGAGTCCACACCTGCGTCAGGTAAAATCTGGGACCTCGCAGAGATCCTGACCTTCAGGAATATGAGGCTGGAGACCTTTGATGACCTGTATGACCTCTGGCTTACTCAGCTAACTTAGCTTCACCTTTCTGGACCAACAAAACCCCCAAAACATCCAACAGGTTTTTAGAGGCAACCAAAAACCCAAAGTGGTCCGAAACCACCAGCACAGGAACCAACAAAACTCGGAGTGTGTTCGGGAGCAGCCAGGACACCTTCGTAGCCCTGCTGAGGTACCGGACCCCAGAGGTACCGGACCACATGGTGCTGACAACGGGCCCTGCAGGGACCTGGAGAGTCCCCCCCAACCCCCAAAGGGATAAAGGGGTGCAGCCAGGGAGCAGCTGAAACCTTCAGCACCCTTCAAGGCCCCGACCCCCAGAGAAGCCCCAGAGTGGGCGCTGCGTTATCAGAGCATTAGCATACTTAGCTTACTCTGCGTTATCAGCGCATTAGCATACTTAGCTTACTCTGCGTTATCAGAGCATTAGCATACTTAGCTTACTCTGCGTTATCAGAGCATTAGATACTTAGCTTACTCTGCGTTATCAGAGCATTAGCATACTTAGCTTACTCTGCGTTATCAGAGCATTAGCATACTTAGCTTACTCTGCGTTATCAGAGCATTAGGATACTTAGCTTACTCTGCGTTATCAGAGCATTAGCATACTTAGCTTACTCTGCGTTATCAGAGCATTAGCATACTTAGCTTACTCTTTATTTGCCCACTCTGACTGGTGCTCGTGGTCTCGGCCGACTCGTTTCCGTCTTTAACGATACCCCGCTGTGACATCACGCCGTGGTTCTGGGAGCTGTTGGCACGAAAGCGCCATGTTAGCACTTTTTGAGTGTTGCCCGCAGAGACGTCTGTCTCAGAGGATTTAAAGTTGTTGGACATGAATTTGTGGTAAATCCTCAACTTGCCAGTGTCAGACTAAATCTGACTGTGCTGGACTTGTAAAAACGGGCTGTATTTCCACGGGGCCAGTGGGATATTATTAAAATCACATTCACAGGAGGGCAGCCAAATCCCACAAATCCCAGACAACACTGCTCATCATCGGAAAACTGCTGCCTCATCACCCACAAAGCTGCGTTCTTCTCCTCTTCACCTTTAAAGGGATTATTTAGGAGGAAGATGGCATCAGCTAGCTGGAGCTAATGTGGAGTTGCCTTAGGGTTAGGGTTAACCGTGCTATAGCCAGCACAGCTAGCGTGCTAGCCTAACCCTAACCGTGCTATAGCCAGCACGACTAGCGTGCTAGCCTAACCCTAACCGTGCTATAGCCAGCACGGCTAGCGTGCTAGCCTAACCCTAACCGTGCTATAGCCAGCACGGCTAGCGTGCTAGCCTTACCCTAACCGTGCTATAGCCAGCACGGCTAGCGTGCCACGGCTAGCTGTGTAATTCTCTGTGCCTCCGCAGGTACGGCCGCTACCTCGGGCTGCTGAGGGACGATGCTGCGCCTGATTTGACTCTGCTCCTGAGACGGGTGAAGGCGTTCCTGTCCTCACAGAGAATCGAACCCTCTCCAGAACTCCGTATCCTGCCTGTGTTTTCAGTCCTACTGTGGAATCCTCTTATTTAGGAGGGGCCGTTCTTGATTAAGCACCAAAAGTTATTAAATTCTGAACGATAAAAGTCTGCTTTAATTCTTCCTCACGTGTGATTTCAACTTTTCATTAATTTAAGCATAAATCTGGGGTTTTACTGACCTGGTTTATGACTCCCTCGTGCTCTTAGTGTCATATTCTCTGACTTATAACGGCGGTCTGGGAGCGGCTGATTTGCCTTTTGCCGTCGTGACTCCAAAAGCTTGATTCTGCTTGTTTACCGGCTCCATTTGGACCCTGAACTCGGTGCCCAGGCCCTCAGCAGGAAGGCTACCCGGGCCACGACTGGCTGGCCTCCAGCGTCTTCATGGTTACGCGTGGGGAGGCGGAGCGCTCGCTGAGGCTGCTGCTCCGCCTCTCCTGCCTGCTCCCCTCCGCCTTCATCTGGCCCGCCAGGATCCACGCTTCAGTCAGTCCGGAAACACCACGACACCGTTTGGGTCAGTGTTGGCTCAGTTTCTAACGTGTGCGGTCTTTGATCCAGATCCACCTCCCCGGGGCGGTGGCAGGGTCGGGCGCCCCCCCGCTTTACTGGTGCACAGCTCACTACGTGGAGATGCTGCTGAAGGCGGAAGTTCCTCTGGTCCACTCGGCCTTCAGGGTGTCAGGATTCACCCCGTCTCAGGTAGGGTTAGGGTTAGGGTTAGTCCAGCACGTCCCCTACCCACCCCCCCCCCCCCCCCCACCAAAAGGAGCCCCCACATATCCTGGTCCTGCTCCAGGTTTCTCCCTGTTTGAGGGGTCCGGCCCTGCTGGGATTCTTTGATTGGAACAACGATGATTTGATTGGCTGAGACAAACGATTCAAACTTAACGGTGTGTTGAAGTGCTGATGCTAGCGCCACCTCAAGGTTGCTACAAGTTTAGCGAGGAAACGTCCCAGAAAAGTCACCACTAGAGACAAACACACTCAACCTCAGCTAATATGGCTCATGGAAGGTTGAGCAACAGTTAGCCGCTAGCAAAACGTGTCACAAAATGGGGACTTAAACTAAAGCTGTGTGGAGACGTCGAAAGTTTCAATTCTCAAAACAACAAATGTATATTTGATGTTTAGGCTGTTTGAGGCCCAAAACCTTTTAGCTTAGCGTCTCTCTTTGCTTTCAAAGGAGCTAATGAGCGCACGTTTCCCCCTCTGACATGGGAAGATCTATTCCCAGACCCTCGAGCTGTGGTAGCGTGAAAGCGCCGCCATGGCGACCGGGTGCTGGGATGTGTTGGTCTTGAAACAGCTCTGCAGAATGTGCTGCAGGGAAACGTTGGGAAACGCAAAACCGTCACAAACGTCTCTTTTCCTTA
The DNA here is from genome assembly GCF_901000725.2 of Takifugu rubripes. Classification (NCBI taxonomy): domain Eukaryota; kingdom Metazoa; phylum Chordata; class Actinopteri; order Tetraodontiformes; family Tetraodontidae; genus Takifugu; species Takifugu rubripes. Next base: position 12,928,295 of record NC_042300.1, on the reverse strand, counting down.
TCGACCGCCGCCGCTACGCTAATCACATCGCTAATCATGATGTCAGCAAAAATAGGACTTTTTACAAGTTTGTTTGGTCTTTCAAGGCTGAAATTGATCTTTTTTCCTGTTATGGCCACCAAACGTGTATCATCTGTCCCCTGTTGCCCCCCCCCCCCCCCCCCCATCCCAGACTGTCCTTTTCCATTCTTGCCCCCCCCCCCCGTATCGGCGGCGATAGCGCAGAATCGGCTCCTGCCGGCGCGTTTAGGTGGTCCGCTGCCTTCCTGTGGTGCGGGTCATTAACAGGAAGTCAGGTGATCATTTCTAACCATGCTGGTAGTTGTTGTTGCAGATTTAATGGAGCCATTAGAAGCCTCACATCTTCTCATCATGATCAGTAGCAGCACGGAGGGTCCGGACTAACACCTGGACTCCTCACGCATCACTTCCTGTTGCAACGGTCCACACAGGTGACCTGCGTTCGTGCTCCCCACAGATGTGCCTCCACTGGCTGGCTCAGTGCTTCTGGAACTACCTGGACTGGACGGAGGTCTGCCACTACCTCTGCTGCTGCGTGCTGATGGGCGCCGACTACCAGGTTTACACGTGCGTGGCCGCCTTCAAGCACCTGCAGCCACAGATCCTGCAGCACACCCAGAGGCAGGAGCTGCAGCTCTTCCTCAAGGTGAGTCCGAGCGGAGGCTCCACGAGGCTCCAGCAGCTGGAGGGCGGGGGAGCCACCCTAGCCCCTAACCCCTAGCCCCTAACCCCTAGCCCCTAACCCCTAACCCCTAGCCCCTAACCCCTAACCCCTAGCCCCTAACCCCTAGCCCCTAACCCCTAGCCCCTAGCCCCTAACCCCTAAACCCTAGCCCCTAGCCCCTAACCCCTAACTCCTAGCCCCTAACCCCTAACCCCTAGCCCTAACCCCTAACCCCTAACCCCTAACCCCTAACCCCTAGCCCCTAACCCCTAAACCCTAGCCCCTAACCCCTAGCCCCTAGCCCCTAACCCCTAACCCCTAGCCCCTAACCCCTAGCCCCTAACCCCTAGCCCCTAGCCGCTAGCCCCTAACCCCTAGCCCCTAACCCCTAACCCCTAACCCCTAGCCCCTAACCCCTAGCCCCTAGCCCCTAGCCCCTAACCCCTAACCCCTAACCCCTAACCCCTAGCCCCTAGCCCCTAACCCCTAACCCCTAACCCCTAGCTCCTAGCCCCTAACCCCTAGCCCCTAACCCCTAACCCCTAGCCCCTAGCCCCTAACCCCTAGCCCCTAACCCCTAACCCCTAACCCCTAGCTCCTAGCCCCTAACCCCTAGCCCCTAGCTCCTAGCCCCTAACCCCTAGCCCCTAACCCCTAACCCTAGCCCCTAGCCCCTAGCTCCTAGCCCCTAACCCCTAGCCCCTAGCTCCTAGCCCCTAACCCCTAGCCCCTAACCCCTAACCAGCGTGACGCTCCAAGAATGTCCATCGATGGCTTTGGAGGCATCGGAGGAGGAGAAGCCCCCAGGACGGCCCAGAGAGGGGGGCTCCTCTGTGTCGCTGTTTTGACAGACCTAAGACCGTGCTGTGTCTCTGGTTGTGGAGCGGCTGATCCCGGAGCGGCTGATCCCGGAGCGGCTGATCCCGGAGCGGCTGATCCCGGAGCAGCTGATCCCGGAGCAGCGTCCTTTACTAAAAGCAGCACATCTCAGTCAGACTCAGCGTCAGTGAAATGCTCCTTTTCTTCGGCCATCGGGGTTCTGAAGCTTTTCACCTGTGGAGTCCTTATCACAGCCAAAGCCCCCCACCCCATAATAACCATGGAGCCACCAGCTGACCAGCCCTTTCTTTAGCTGGTGCTGGACTCCATGGTGGTTTCTGTCCTCAACACGTTCCTGTGAACGATGGTGCTCATTTCAGGACGTCCGGCTGGAGCTCGCCAGGAGACTCGGAGGCGGGCAGATGATTCCGCGGCGTCGCTCCAGAGACACAGTGGTTGTTGGTTCAAGCCCTTTTTCCTGCTCCTATGAGCTGGAGTTGAAATGATTAAACTCACCTTTATTATTAATGTCAGCTTTTTATTAGCTTAGACGAGGAACTAGCATCCGCAGCGCGAGAGGCTAATTGCTAACCATTGTCGCCACCCGCCCCGCGCTAGTTGGATTTACATGTAAACTTCGAGATGTGTTTTAATGGGTTTCCTGTAATTGATTGCTCTCATAACTACTTTACAAACTAATTCCATTTCCAAAACCACGTCGTGCGCGTTGGAAGAGCAGCAGAACTCATTAAATGGCCACAGCGAACTGATGGCATCATCAGCACGTTGCTATTCAGCGCACGTCTCCCTGGCTGCTAATTGATGAAGCTCCAGCTCGATCTTTGCTGTGTGGAGGTGTTTGCGTTCCCAGAGGCTCGCCGGCGTCAGGCTGTCGGCACAGCGCCACGCGGCAATTACAGCCGCCGGGTTCAACCCCGAGCGGACGGAGTCTCCAACTAAAATGTTCTTGTTCCTGGGTGGACTTTAGAGACAGAATACACAGATTAGACGTGACGGCGTTGGTTCTTTCAGCGCCTTCTGTGGACCTGGTTATGTTGGGCAGTAGCTAAAAGAGGGTTTAATAGAGAGAAGGTGGGCTTTTATCCTAACTTCAAAACTACAAACCCAAAACTGCTCCAGGTTCTGATTGATTGGTTCCGTTCTGCTCTTCTCCTGCAGGAGGACCCGATCCGGGGTTTCAGGGTCTGCGACTACCTGCAGTTCATGATGGAGCTGGAGCGGAGCTACCGGAGCGTCGTTCTCACGGCCATGAGGAGCATCTGCAGCACGGCCGAGTGAGGCCAGCTGACCCGACCCGACCCGACCCGACCCGACCCGTCGCCCACCGGCTGACGGCGACCATCAGATCTACAGTTTCATTTAGAAAGGACCTCAGAGGACCTCAGAGGACCCCAGAGGACCCCAGAGGACCCCAGAGGACCTCAGAGGACCTCAGAGGACCTCAGAAAGGACCCCAGAGGACCTCAGAGGACCTCAGAAAGGACCCCAGAGGACCTCAGAGGACCCCAGAGGACCTCAGAGGACCTCAGAGGACCTCAGAAAGGACCCCAGAGGACCTCAGAGGACCTCAGAGGACCTCAGAAAGGACCCCAGAGGACCTCAGAGGACCTCAGAGGATCCCAGAGGACCTCAGAGGAGGTGAAAACTGATCCCAACGTGACGCCAAGATCGGCATCAACACGCTTCTTTGGCTCCTCGAGACAGTTAATTGACTCTATTTTGAGGAGTTTGGACGCTTCCCGATGTCTGGATGCTCCCCTTCAGCAGGGAACCCGTCACAGCCGAGAGGTCCAAACGGGTGTTGACTCTGGCGGCGGGCTAACCTGGAGACGGAGGAGCCTAGCTACAGCGGGATAGCTCGCGTGTGTGACATGAACCGTTTGCCCGCTGGTCTCAGCAGCCTTGGGATCAACCTGGCTTCCAGGGTTTCATCCCGGTTTTCCCATCACATCATTAATGCCAGGACGCATCACCTGTCCTGGCGCCGGTGCTCGCATGAAAGATGCATGAGGAGGCATCGTGGCCACAAACCCTCATTAGCGCCCCGGCCTGCCGCCCCTCTTCAGACACGCTCAGATCTGAATAACAAACGGGTTCATCCGTCCCCTCTCACCGACGGGGGGGTGATGGGGGGGGTGATGGGCGGGGGGGGGGGGCTTCTGGCACCGCTGCCCGCGTCCAGCAGGTTGAGCCGCAGCCCGACACATCGAGATTGTGAGGTTGTGTTGGGTTGATCCTGCTGTTCTACTGGTGCCTGCAGAGAAGGTTCAGGCTTCAGGCCCCGCCCTTCAAATGGGCGCCGCGTTGTTAGCGTAGCCGCGACCTTCCTTCACCTTTCATCAATGGTCTGTGCTAATGTGGAAGAGCGTTGGCCCGGTTGGCGTCCGCCCTCTTTGGCCCCATCGTCCCTCTTTAAAGGGCTGCAGAACTTTCAGGAGGCCTTTTGGATTTTCAGCAGTTCTGTTTCTGTTTGATGGCACCAAGAAGACGAGATGAGATACAAACGCTTCGCTTTAAAGAAGGCGAGATCGGTGGAGCGACGGCAGTGAGAGGGAACCCACAAACATTTAAGCCTTTTGTTCTGGGGGAACTGGAACGTGTCTGGAAGGTCACATGAAATAAAAGAGCTGCAGGTTTGTGACGCTTTAAATCCAAAGACACACAAACACCACCCTGGTCCCGGCACCAGCCCCACTCACTGCTTGTTTGTGGATCATGGCCACATGATTCCGCCTCCACCATGACGATTGTTGCCACGGGCGACAGGTTTAGGATGTTGGGGAAGTGACAATGAAGCTGTGTAGCTTGCTCTTACTGGAGGTCCATCAGGTCTGGGCTCACTGTAAAGCTCGTGGGTCTGACTCTGGACCTGGAGCCAACACAAACCTACTTGAGCCGAGACCTCGTTCATTAGGGAAAGGTTGGTCCCGCATAATTAATGCCAAGCTTATTAGGGCCAGCGGTGCCACTATGGCTGCACCACAGCACCGCTCTGGGAGTTCCTGGAAGATGCTCGGAACAGGAACTTTCAGGAAGCCTTCCTCTCACTTGGCCCTCTTGATGGTCGGGTCTCCACCATGGGGTCGCAGCCCTTGACGGGGCAGCATTTCTGGTTTGTGTACGTGGTCGTGGATGCTATGAATGAGGAGAGCCTGCTAGCTAGCTAGCTAGGCTAATGCTCCTCTTCTGCCGGGCTTCTGGCCAATCGCATTGAGTAAAACTCAAGCTCCACCCCGGAGTTTTTCAGGCCCGATCTTAGTACCTAAAGTTCCTGTAAAAAGGCCCCAGAGGGAGGTTCCTGCAGGTTCCTGCCTACTCAGAAGAACCAAATGAGGTCTTTCTAATGTCTTGGATACGTTTATTCTCCTCTATTTTATTTGTTTTGTGTCTGGCTGGAGACAATATGGTCTCTGATCAGCCCCATAACGGCCTTCCAGGTTTTTCCAGGGGAAGGATCCAGAGGATCCAGCTCCTGGTGAGGATATTTATATGAGGGGTCCAGGTCCAGAGGAGAGGCCCCCTGCTGTGTCTCATACTGCTAACAAACATCTGCAGACAGTCAACTGGAACAGTTATTCAGAGCCGTGGGGATCAACGGATCACTGTCAGGGAAAACAGTTTCTGTTTGTAAGGGTCCCAAAGGTCACGTTGTGACCCGCGCTGTGCCTGACTCTTCTGTCCATGAGGTCATGTTGTGTGGGCGTTGCCCTTTGCTGTGTGGGCGTTGCCCTGTGTTGTGTGGGCGTTACCCTTTGCTGTGTGGGCGTTACCCTGTGTTGTGTGGGCGTTACCCTTTGCTGTGTGGGCGTTGCCCTTTGCTTTGTTTCCTAGCATCATTTATCGATCTCCAAACCAGCCTGAGGTTTGCTGCTGCGCCTCCTCCAGAGGAGCTCCGTGCTGTCGACAGCCACTCTGAGAGGACGTCCGATCCCTTCTCCTCGTGGCAGGAGCACAAAGCTGCAGGCCTCGCTTCTTAATCCTCAAAAGTGCAGGAATATTCCGGATCTGTCGCTGCCTCGCTAACTAAGGATGGCCTCTGCTGGCTCCGCTCCGTGCACGGGCAGGAGGACGGGTCAGCAGGACGCCCGTAATCAACGGGAATCAACCTTTCATTTCATAACAATTTCGCTGCAGTAATTTAGGTTTCAGCCAAGCGAGCTCATGCTAACTAGCTAATTAGCTGACCCGGGTGCTGGGAACAATCACTCCGTCCTTTACTGGTCTAATGCAGAACTTAATTGTAGCCACTGTTCACACTGAAATAACCCATTTTTAAGGAGCACCAAATAAAAGAAGTCAGAATAAAAAAGAATTTAATAAAAGGAAACATCGATTGACCTCTGCAAATGTTTGATTGGTTCATCTCATGTTTGCAGCTAGTTATTGATTGAGGAATGTAGGTAATTAACCTCTGGAAACATAAATATTAATATGGCAATTTTTGGTGTGTTAAAAATCTATATTTCACATATGTGTGCCCTAACTAACCATGCAGACTAACCCCATAACTAACCCCATAACTAACCCCCTAACTAACACCCTAACTAACTCCCTAACTAACCCCCTAACTAACACCCCTAACTAACCCATAACTATCCCCCTAACTAACCCATAACTATCCCCCTAACTAACACCCTAACTAACCCATACCTATCCCCCTAACTAACTCCCTAACTAACCCCCTAACTAACCCATAACTATCCACCTAACTAACACCCTAACTAACCCATAACTATCCCCCTAACTAACTCCCTAACTAACCACAACCCAACTGTAATTCTAACCTCATCCTTAAAACCAGGAGCAAAAACAAGGACACACAGTCCACTACTGCGCCTCCTTCCTTCCTTCCTTCCTTCCTTCCTTCCTTCCTTCCTTCCTTCCTTCCTTCCTTCCAGCAAAGATTCCCAGACACTTCAGCTCTTCCGGGAGGATTCCGAGGCGCTCCCAGGCCAGCCGAGATCCACAGTCCTCCATAGACCTGCAGCACGTCCATTCACGTAGCCACATGGTAAATTTCAGGCGGTCCAAAGAGCACACCCTGTGGAACACCTGTTAATTATGTCAACTCACAGGAGGACACGTTGCTGAATGCTACTGAACAGGTTTCGGTTAGTGGTGATGAAGGTGGACTTGTTTTTCCGGATCGTGGTCTTCAGGCCTCACAACCAGACGTTCTTCTATCGATTTCCAAAGCAAACGAATGGATTTTTTCATGTTGGTCTGCGAGTCGATAACAATCAGGGGGTTTCCACACCGATTCTGCCAATAGAGCTGCAGAGGGATTGGGGTCACGACCTCCGAACAGGTTCCTCTCTGGAACCATCTCTGAGATGGTTCCTGCTGTTTACTTAATTAGTTAGTCAGATTAAATGAGTCTCCAAGACTTGTTGTATAAAACCCCTTTAAAAACAATGAAGTGGTTCATTTCCCACAGGTAAAATTGAGGATTCATGCGGAAATATTGGGAAGATTTTATGGATCTTCTCAGTATTCTCAGAGTGCCAAAGGAGAATGAATGATAATGAAAATGGAGAAGTCATTTCAGGTGATTGGTTTCAGAGTCTGATCTGATTGTGCAGGAAAAGACTAAAAGTCCTTCAGAAATGTTTAAATGTTGATCCCATCGAGGTCTAAATGCTGTTGTTTGACAAAGACCTTCCAATCAGCTAAACTCCGGTCAGTTTAACAATGATGCTTGTCTATAAATGCTAATCCATTGCTAGCATGCATTCCCTCTGAGATGAGCCATCCCACCCTCCTCCAGCCACAACGGTATTCAGTCTGGTTCTGGAAGAATTTCCACCTAATGAACAGCGTAATGAGCAGCAACATGCTGATACGAGAGCTAACCTCTGGATACGTAAAGGTCCTGCTTCCACAGCAGATTAACCAGCAGACGTATCAGGGTTTCTATGAGAACGTTACAGTTTTAACACCCTTTCGCATTTTCTGAAAGTTCATGTTGCCAAACACCAACATTCTCAAGACAAGCGTGAAGCCGCTCCTGCTGCCTCCGTAACACCATAAATGTACTTATTCATAATTCAGACGGCCAAGTCTATAAATTATGCAGAACCAACAAGAGGAGCGGCATGAAAGATGCTGGACATTTATTCGAGACTACTCAGAAGAGTTTCAATGGCTAGCAGCCCATTTCTAACCAGAGCATCAAAATGTAGCCACCATGCTAACGCGTCCTGATGGGAAAGACTGTTCTGAGCCGCACTGTCGGCCATTTTGTGGCTATGATGTCATTCAGCGGTGAGATGGAGACGTCCCTGCAGCAGGATATTCATTTACTTTATTCATGCGTTGGCTTATTATTGTGGCTGGGTCGAGACCCAGAGCCCCTCAAAGAACTAACAACCCCCCCCCCAGGAAGGAAGAGAGATAGAGAGGGAAGATGGAGGCGAGTAGAGGGACCAGCAGGGAAATGTCAGGAGCTGGAATCACCACGGAATAACATCCGAAAGTCACCACACAGGATCAGGACAGCCTGCACACACACACACACACACTCACACACACATACACTCACACATACACATACACTCACACACACACACTCACACATACACACACATACACTCACACATACACTCACACACACACATACACTCACACACACACATACACTCACACATACACACACACACATACACTCACACATACACACACATACACTCACACACACGCACATACACTCACACATACACACACATACACTCACACACATACACTCACACACACACACTCACACATACACACACATACACTCACATACACACACACATACACTCACACACATACACATACACACACATACACATACACATACACATACACTCACACACACACACACATAATGGAAGCAGGCTCGCTTCTGTATCAATGCAGCCATGATGAGTTTCCACTTCATATCCACTCGTGGTTCCTTGAAGTTCCACCACGGAGGAGAAGAGGCCCGGAGACGCGTCTGGAATCATCTGAAGCCTCCTGCAGGTGGTGGCTGATGCTTCCAGGCTGAGAGCAAAGCAGGACCAGATGTGTTGACCTAAAGAGAAGGTTGTTGAGGACATTGATCCTCAGCAGGGGCCTGGAAACAGCAACCTTCTGGCTTTGAGCAGGTAAACACGTGAGATGACACCTGATGGTGCCGACGCCCCTTTACGCACCTCGCCTGGTATTAACGTAGCTCTGCCAAAACGGACAAAAACACCAAAGGTGTTTTCATATCGATGCACGTGTAGATGTCTCCATGGCACCTGGACTCCAGGACGTGGGGTTTGAGAGGTTCTGGGCAGGTTGATGAGCCTTTTACAGCCGTCTCCTCTGGTTAACCACAGCGACTGGTTCCTCTGGTTAACCACAGCGACTGGTTCCTCTCGGTAACCACAGCGACTGGTTCCTCTCGGTAACCACAGCAACTGGTTCCTCTGGTTAACCACAGCGACTGGTTCCTCTGGTTAACCACAGCAACTGGTTCCTCTCGGTAACCACAGCGACTGGTTCCTCTCGGTAACCACAGCAACTGGTTCCTCTGGTTAACCACAGCAACTGGTTCCTCTCATTAACCACAGCGACTGGTTCCTCTCGGTAACCACAGCAACTGGTTCCTCTGGTTAACCACAGCAACTGGTTCCTCTGGTTAACCACAGCGACTGGTTCCTCTTGGTAACCACAGCAACTGGTTCCTCTCATTAACCACAGCAACTGGTTCCTCTCATTAACCACAGCAACTGGTTCCTCTTGTTTTATTCTGCTGCGTGACGTTTTATTCAGGCACATCAAAGAGCTCCCCGACCCGAACGGCCAAGGTTTGAGCCTGAGCTGGAACAATAGCTGCAGTTATGGCACCAGGACCGTAGGAACCATCACCAGTTGGTTCTGGTTCAGGTTCAGTCCTGCTTCTTTCCTTTGACAGTATTTATGTAAGTGATTAATGCGGTTTCAGAGACGTTAATATAAAGTTCCTTCATGTTAGCATCAGGAGTTCCGCTGGTGTTACAGCGCGTTTTAACGGAACATCTGAGCCGTGTTTGGGCCCAACTCATCAGGTCCTGTTTAGCTGCTGTTGTCTCATGGAAGCTTTTCTCAGCCTCAGAAGAAGGGAAGCTAGCTGAGGCAGCTCAGGCTGTAACTGACAAAGGTTGAAGGTAGCGAAGTGGGAAATTGAAGCAGTTAGCAACGCACATGTGGCTGAGCTCGGGCCAGAGTCCGAGTCTCACGCACAGCTTTAATATAAATAAGAACTTCTGCAGCATTTTCTGCTCCACAGCCTTTTCTCTGGATGCATTTCCCAGACGTGTGACAGGAAATATGCCTGGGGGGAAGGGCGGCGGCCTGGAAATGGTCACATTTGTCTCCTCGTCTGTCACCTTCCTGGCTTCTTATTTCATTCCCAGTCTGTGCTCCAATTATCCACTTCTGGAATGAAGAAAAAATCCACCATTCTCTCTGTTATTGATCTAACATCAGTTAGCTAGAGGGAGGAAGAGGAGGGAGGAAGAAGAGGGAGGAAGAGGAAGGAGGAAGAGGAGGGAGGAAGAGGAAGGAGGAAGAGGAGGGAGGAAGAGGAGGGAGGAAGAGGAGGGAGGAAGAGGAAGGAGGAAGAGGAGGGAGGAAGAGGAGGGAGGAAGAGGAAGAGGAGGGAGGAAGAGGAAGAGGAGGGAGGAAGAGGAGGGAGGAAGAGGAAGGAGGAAGAGGAGGGAGGAAGAGGAGGGAGGAAGAGGAAGGAGGAAGAGGAGGGAGGAAGGAGGAAGAGGAAGGAGGAAGAGGAGGGAGGAAGAGGAAGGAGGAAGAGGAGGGAGGAAGGAGGAAGAGGAGGGAGGAAGAGGAGGGAGGAGGAGGAAGAGGAGGGAGGAAGAGGAAGGAGGAAGGAGGAAGAGGAGGGAGGAAGAGGAAGGAGGAAGAGGAGGGAGGAAGAGGAAGGAGGAAGAGGAGGGAGGAAGAGTTCTCAGTCTGACCTCCGTCTGCGTGAGTGTAGCACTCATTAGCTGCGTAGGCTAATAAAGCGTAACAACTTCATGCCGGGGTGGGAATCCTTCTGGTTGCCTTTGAAACTTGGAACGCCAACACATCAAAGATTTAAAGCTATCTAACGGGTAATGCTAATGCTAAGTCTGGTAAAAGCACAGTAGCTAATGTTGATTTTCTATGAACCTTTAGAGAAACAAAGAACAATAAAATCGGACCGTTTAAGAATCAAAACTCACCTTCCTGGAGAAAAATCATCTCAAAAGTTCCTCCCTACTTTTCGCGCTGCTCGAGAGCAACAACGATCGTTCCCTTTACCTGTGGCTGCAAATCAATTTCCCAGGAGGCCGCAGCAATTAATTACAAATTCATTGAAGCTCAGCGGTGTTGTTGCAGGACTTGACAATTCTATTTTGCTCTGAAAACGGGGGCGGGCGACTTCACCCACGGGAGGCTCAAGGGGGGGGGGGGGGTAAGGCCGTGCTGGGGGGGGGGTGAGGCCGTGCTGGGGGGGGGTGAGGTTGAGCTAACGGCCTGCAGCAGGATGGATGGATGATGGATGGATGGATGATGGATGATGGATGGATGGATGGATGATGGATGGATGATGGATGATGGAAGGATGGATGGATGGATGGGTGGATGGATGAGGGATGATGGAAGTGTGTGTGTTGTGTGTGTATGTATGTGTGTGTGTGTCTGCTTTTATGTCAGTCCGGGACCCATCCTAAAGGTGGGTCTATCTTCAGCACCTGCCTCACTAACGCCATCGGAGGCTCTGATCCGGTTCTGATAAATGACCCGATGGGTTAGCATGAGTCCCAGCTGCAGAGAGTTAGCATGAGTCCCAGCTGCAGAGGGTTAGCATGAGTCCCAGCTGCAGAGAGTTAGCATGAGTCCCAGCTACAGAGGGTTAGCATGAGTCCCAGCTACAGAGGGTTAGCATGAGTCCCAGCTACAGAGGGTTAGCATGAGTCCCAGCTACAGAGGGTTAGCATGAGTCCCAGCTACAGAGAGTTAGCATGAGTCCCAGCTGCAGAGAGTTAGCATGAGTCCCAGCTGCAGAGAGTTAGCATGAGTCCCAGCTACAGAGGGTTAGCATGAGTCCCAGCTGCAGAGGGTTAGCATGAGTCCCAGCTGCAGAGGGTTAGCATGAGTCCCAGCTGCAGAGGGTTAGCATGAGTCCCAGCTGCAGAGAGTTAGCATGAGTCCCAGATTAGCCTGCGCTTAATTCATGATACCAGCCCGATGCTGTCGAACCCAGGCAGAGCGCAGCTAAATATGACGCCACCAACGCCAGAACAAACTCAGGGACGCTGCCTTTGTTTCACTTTCATTTTCCTTGTTTAGAGAATGTGGGAAAACTTGTTTCCAAGAATTCATCAGAAACATTAACGGCTGTGTCGGCCAAGGAGTTGGGCATCGTCAAGTTTTCTCCCTTCTCCTGCATCTTGGTTCCTGGCGTTCCGGTTTATTGCTCCGCCCACATCCTCCGCGTTGATAGCAGAGGGCAGAATAGAGCCACACACCCACGTACGGGTGATGGACTATGGGATGGAGTATCACTAATTACTGCTGGAAACGAGGGTTCGCGGGAGCAGATGATTGATGGCAGCAAACCTTCTCCATTCAGGAGTTTATCAAGAGGAGGGACAGATGGATCAGGATCGCCACCGCGGATCCCTTCCAATTGGATGTGTCCTTACTTTTAAAAGGATCTACTTTTATTTCAGACAGTTGCTGGGAGGAGGAGGTCAGTTTCCAGGCTGTTGAAGCTCATCTTGCTTCACTGACTGATGCACTTCAAAAAGGTCTGTGAAACTCTGACAATCTGGTCGTGATTGAGGCGCTAACGAGGCGCTAATGGGGCGCTAATGGGGCTTTAGGGCTGAGCTGGCGTTTTATCTTCGGTAGGAGATCACGCTTGGTGTGTGCAGACCGTACGATGGCCGCGGACGCCGAACTACGACGTGCGTCGTTCTGCCATAGCGCATCCGCGAGCGTGACCCAGCGAAGCTGCAACACCAAAAACGATGAGTTCTCAGGCTGGAAGACTTCACAAAGGTCTGAGGGGAAGAGGAGAAAGGGAACGTGGCCCCGGTCGTGGCTCAGGGAAGGACGAGATGGTCAGTGTTGCTCAGGCGGCGCAGCTCCGTCTAACTTCCTGCGTTTAATGCTACTTCCTGCTCTGCTTCCACTGTTGGCTACAGGTGGTAGCAGCTGTCTCGGTAAAGACGGGCCGTCCCAGAACCTGTCCCCCACTGAGAGACAGGAATCAGAGGGTCCTCTTCCTTCTGGGATGGAAGCGAGCAGTGGGACTTGATCTTTTACTGGATGGGCAAAGACCTCCAGACCACGATTCTTCTCTCGTCTTCTGTGATGCTGCCTCAGCAGAGCTCGTTTGGTTTCCCAGGATCCCCCCCCCCCCCCCCCCCCCCCCAGGTGAACACCAGCACCGATGTCAGGATGCTCCGGCTGTCCCTCCTGCTCAGTTGGAATGATTAAGGAATGCATTTTTTGCCTTTTGAAAAGGAAAATGTCAGCCTCGCCGCCCCACGTGGCGTCCGGACCTCCTCGCCAGCCTCTCTGCACACTCCTGTTTGGCATCTGTGGCCTCGGCAACGCGCAGATGCTTCTTTACAAAGATTCGTCACCTGGGTGAGAAGGTGGAGGCAGACGGAGCGGATGAGGAAGAGACGGGGAGTTCAGCACCGCCACGTCTGAGGAGGCCGATGGTTTGACAGGAACCAGTCCCCCAGGACAGGAACAGGCTGTCAACAGCAGCTGGACCGGCCCCCTAGGCCCCCTCGGCCCCGTCCCCCCCCTCGGCCCCGTCGGCCCCCTCGGCCCCCTCGGCCCCGTCGGCCCCCTCGGCCCCCCCGGCCCCCTCGGCCCCGTCCCCCCCCCCCGGCCCCCTCGACCCCGTCGGCCCCGTCGGCCCCCTCGGCCCCCTCGGCCCCCCCGGCCCCCTCGGCCCCGTCGGCCCCCTCGGCCCCGTCCCCCCCCCCCGGCCCCCTCGGCCCCGTCCCCCCCCCCGGCCCCCCCGGCCCCCTCGGCCCCCTCGGCCCCCTCGGCCCCGTCGGCCCCCTCGGCCCCCCCGGCCCCCTCGGCCCCCCCGGCCCCCCCGGCCCCCCCGGCCCCCTCGGCCCCGTCCCCCCCCCTGGCCCCCTCGGCCCCGTCGGCCCCCCCGGCCCCCTCGGCCCCGTCCCCCCCCTCGGCCCCCTCGGCCCCGTCGGCCCCCTCGGCCCCGTCCCCCCCCCCGGCCCCCTCGGCCCCGTCGGCCCCCTAGGCCCCGTCGGCCCCCTAGGCCCCGTCGGCCCCCTCGGCCCCCTAGGCCCCGTCGGCCCCCTCGGCCCCGTCGGCCCCGTCGGCCCCCTCGACCCCCTCGGCCCCCTCGGCCCCGTCGGCCCCCTCGGCCCCGTCGGCCCCCTCGGCCCCGTCGGCCCCCTAGGCCCCCTCGGCCCCCTAGGCCCCGTCGGCCCCCTCGGCCCCGTCGGCCCCCTCGGCCCTGCAGACCTGCAGTATTGGAGCCAACTGGATCCTTTCATCATTTACAGACCTAAACAAATCCGCTCTGACTGACTCTGGCTTTACATGTAAATTACACTTGATGTTGTTTAGGAAGAGAAAAGCCAGAAAAATGTGGCGCAGATTCAGAAACTGGGAATGAGCCGGTTGTTCCTGGCCTACAAGATCAGCCTTCCACGTAGCACGGGAGGGCAGGAAGGGGGGTGAAGGGCACTCCTCTGAGCCGTCGGGGCTTGTTGTCGCGTCCCAATTGTCATGTGCGTATCTTCCAGGTCGTGGATATTCCTCCAGACTTCAGCCAGTGGATATCAAACATCTGCTCCCGCTGCTCGTCTCCCCTCAGTTATCACCGAGGACCTATTTTAAGCTCGGGGCCTATTTTTAATCAGGTCGTCTTCTTCTCTGCCTTTTTCTCAACACATCAAACCGGGTTGAAAGCAGGAGAACAGCTACAGCTGCAGTGGACCTGCTGCCCTGATGATCAAGGATGGTTGATGAAGGTAGACTCGTTATAAAGAGTCTATAAACTGAAGACGAGTCAGATATCAGAGGTGGATCAGGTCTGAGCCTAAATATCCTCAATATAAAGCAGGGATCATTAAACTGGACCAGGACGCCGATTATAGCGGCACAAATGGAGAGAAATGACCGAGCCGCTGCGTTCGGACGCCGGCTCAGGGAAACGATGTTCTGCCGTGGAACTTTGCCAACATTTTAATTAGAATTCCGCCTTCTGGTAAACGAGCATTGATTTATTTGATTGTCTTGACAAAATGTACATCGTTGCTGTTGATCTCCTGCGGGTGGAATCGCCCCGTCGTGCTTCGGGGAACCATCCAGAGGAGCTTCTCAAATGAGTTCAGCAATAACCATCAGGAAAAAGGCGTCGGCCAAACTGCCGATCCGGACCCGCGGAATCATTTGGTCTAAAAAGGTGGCTGACAGAGTCCTGGCTCCCTCCACTAAAGTCTGCAAACAGCACGTCATCAGGATGAAGTGGAGGCTCTGAAGGCTCGGCCGGGTTCTTCAAAGAGACGAAGACCCTAATCAGCTATTCTGTGGGGGAACGACCGAAACTGGGAGAACAAAAAAGTCCAATTAAGATTGTTTCAATGGCGTGCGTGATATTGCCTAAACAATGGTGGAGGCGCTCTGGAGAGGATCCCGATGAAGAATTGTTGAGGAACACCGAGTGAAATGTGTGGAGCCCGTGGCCACAAACGCCACTCGGGTCGGGCTGAAGAGCCGAAGGCGCCGACTCGCTCTCCAGACTTCTGGGGCCTAATTAAACACTTCAGCACTGAGGGCAGATTCGCTTCCCTGGAGATTCGGTTATAATTAATGACGAACTGGAATGTGCCCCAAACATTCCGGGTTCATCCCGGTACAATCGCAATCACGATCTCCTCTTCTACTTCTATCAAAAAATCGACCCAGAAATGGCAGAGAGGAGGATGTGATGATGATGATGATGATGATGAAGAACACATCCACAATGGCTCAAAGTTCGGCTCATTTGAGGAGACCGACGGTGGCGTCAGAACGTGGGAACGGCACAAATAAACAGACAAGTTGTCTCGTTTGCTAGCTCATTAGCTCACCGTTAGCATTGTAACTGAAGAATAATTAGACAGTTTATTGAAGATAAGTAAGTTGGCATCATCTCTTGTTAACTGTTGCTTTTTGTGGCTGAGCCCATAAATGGAGAAACAGACCTTATATTCCAAAATGGAACCAAAGGTGATTTCACGATGTGTAAAACTCCGAGTTTGTTCCCGTTAAAGGCTTTCATCCAGGTTGTTCTTTATTCATAGGATCAACCCATCATTGGAATTCTGGGATCAGCCCAACATTGGAATTGGAATTCTGGGATCAGCCCAACATTGGAATTGGAATTCTGGGATCAGCCCAACATTGGAATTCTGGCAGCTGTATACTTGATGTGTTTGATGTTCTAAGAACTAAAACACCCTTTTCAACCTTCAGTTTGAAGATGTCGGGGATCCTTTTTGGCCTCAGATAAAGTACAACAGACGGCTCAAGGTGTTTGGAATATCAGCTTCCCACAAACTCTCCTGCATCTTTTCCCCATTTTGGGAGGATACTGAAGATTCATGACTGCAGCATGAGCTAACTTGGGGGGAGCGAAAGAAAGTTGTGGAACGACATTGTTGATTTTCCTGTTGGAGTGAGCGAAGGAAAAGAAGGATTAACTTATTCCTGCTGTTTACAGAGACAAAGATGCAAAGTTAGACATAAGCCTATTACACCCTCTATTGCACCCACTTATTATCTCTCAATAGAGTGGTGACAGTTAATTACTAAGAAGTTCTACCCCCCCCCCCCCCCCCCCCCCCCCCCGGGGGGCAGTAAACCACAGTCACACTCAGGCAGCGTTTGTGCACATACAGAATCTATTAATGTTGCGTTCTGGAGCGTTCACAGTGGCCTGCAGGTATCTCCAGGATGCTGTTTTCATGGAATTCCCACATAATCACATGACAAACGGACACTCAGGGGCTCTCCTGACAGTATTCCTGTTAATTAGTGCGTACAGACGACCCACAACCCTGCAGCTTTTGTGCATTATGTTTCTACACTTTTAATTATGATCTATTAAAGACGTGCTGGTTCAGGGTGGCCTTGATTAGAACTACTTTCTATTCCCACCCAGTCTTCCATCATCCCAGCAGATTTCCCTGAAAGCTGGATGATAAATAAAGCTGCAGCATGTCTACGGGCCTTAATACTCACACCCAGACGGGCATATTTTATATTTTATAAATTATAACTGAGAACATTTTAAAAAAATCACATCTCAAAGAGCTTCATTACTGAAGTAAAATGTAGTTCCTCATGTTTTACTCGAAATTCTCTAAGAGAATCCAGATTTTTAACCCTAACCCTCATAGGTATGTAACATTGTCTTTAAACACACAACCACTGTAAAGGTTGTAAATGCTGTAAATGTTGTAAATGCTGTAAATGTTGTAAATTTAAAGGTTGTAAATGCTGTAAATGTTGTAAATTTAAAGGTTGTAAATGCTGTAAATGTTGTAAATGTTGTAAATGCTGTAAATGCTGTAAATGTTGTAAATGTTGTAAATGCTGTAAATGCTCAAGACCTCTGCAGACACAACATGGGAGGTGTCCCTGTTGCAGGCCGGGGTGCCGGGACACCTTCGGAGCACTGCCGGGGTGCCCGTGAGCAGGACACCGCCCCCACACATGCTCACTGCTGATGAGCTGGCGTCTGGTCCCCTCCGTGTGACCCCGAAAGGGAGAAAGTGGCTATGAAGACAAAAGCCACAAATGAACATTGTCGTCATGGAAATTTCCCAAAGCAGCCGTGCTTCATCTAAAATATTACACAAGCTTTGGAATTGAACGGCACCGTTCTGGGAAATACTGCAGGGACCTTGGAAGGGGATCGCAGGTCATCTGATGAAGGTGTGTAGATGTTTGTCTGTAGACGCCAGATGTGCAGCGGTGAGCGAGATGATGCTAACGACGGATGCTAACCAGCACGTTGGTGCTCACACCTCGTCTCTCCCGATCGACCTGACGTGAAAAACCTTCCTGCCCGGCTGCATAATGAGCAGCATCTGACTGCAGCTGAAAGAGCTTTTTGGACAGTACAGTTTTTGAAAGCTGCTATTTTGAGCTTTCCTTTCAGCATCACCGCCTGACAATGTCTCCTTCAGAGGTGTGCAAATTCAGTGTGGCGAAGCTCAACCAACATCCGCCGCAGATTTATTTTTTAAAGAACATTGTCCTGAAGGACTTCAACATTTCTGAGCTGCAGAATCTCTCTTTTATAATGTCGCGTTTAAATGCTCCTCATTCTAAATTCTGTGAATATTCAGTGTTTTTCTCTTCCTTTAGAGGTGCAAATGAAGGAATTTCACTCATTCCAAGTTCTGGCCTGCACCAAACTGCACCTCAGTCGTTGTCCATCAAGCCCACAGGCAGCCTTTAATTGAAGCTAAGCTAACTTAGGCTAACTGTAGATTTCAGCCAAATGAAGCCGATCTAATATCAACAACTGTCATTCTTTAAGTTAAAATAAGCCATAATTCTTAATTAGCATTACATTTTAAGGTACGCTATGTGCAGATGTTTTTCACACCTGGAGAATCCGGAGCTCAAGTTGACGCCTCAAACGGGTCGGTTGTCCTCAAACATCCCTGAACCCGTTTTGTTTGTGCCAGGGGTCATCAGGAAATCTCATATCTCATGGACGTTGCCTTGTTCCCATAATCCATCCTGGTCCCCCCAGGTCAGAGTCTGCCGCAGATGTAAAGCAAAGGTGGTTCTTCCTGGGACCGGTTCTGCTCGGACTCACTCCTCTCCGTACACTTGGCCCATTATTCTGCTGTCACATGTCAGGACAGAAAGTTTCCTTTTATATCCCAGAGGGACTCGCGTCACCTCAGTGGTCCCAACGGGCCCCAGCCGATGTTTGGATGTGGAAGAACGACCAGCAGGTTTTAAAGAGGGGGGGGGGGGGGGGTAGAATCTGCCCACAACTGCAGATTCTAAGGTTTAGAACCCAGGAAAAGCTTCCAGCTCTCTCACTGGAGAAGCATCGGGGTGCCGAGCATCTGCAGGAGGGATGCTGGAGCTCCCTGAAAGCGGAGCCGTGTCGGGGAACATAATTGCAGCAGGGAATTATGAGTGGCAGGCGTGAGGGAATGATGGACGTGCTTTATCTTTATTAGTTAGACGGGAAACTTGGGCTGTTATTCAACACTGCAAATGAAGCAACTTTACATTGGGAAGTCGTCCTAAGTCGGGCGCTGGTGTGGAGCGACGGGCGTGCGTGGCTCCAGAGATAATGCTAAAATGCCTCCGTCTTAATGGGCAGGACCGAGAGGGATCAGAGGGGATTAAGCCGTAGCTTTGTTGCACCACATCCTGCTAATGTGGCTCTTCACCAAGCTATTATAGATTCACTCAGACGCTGGCAAATGGAAAACCAGTGGGATGGAGATAGCTGCTGGAGCCACTTTACGGACAGCGTGTGTGTCATTGTTTAGTCGACGCTGGGCTGAGACGCTCCCTGCCGACCGGCTCTCGCTGTGTCTCTTCAGTACATGTCAGGAATATTCCAACGTGTCCCTGAATGTCCACCTCACATGGTTCGTGGCTCAGTGACAGAGCAGAGCGATGGTTAGCGATGACGGATACATCGCCGTACGTGTTGGCGTTAGGGTGATGGGCCCCGATGGGATGTTGCTGCCGCCCTGAATGAGAATGAGAAATGAGAACATGGGATGTCCAAATCCAGTCCTCAAGGGCCGCTACCAGTCAGGAAAGGCGTCCTTGTCCCACCTGTCCTGCCAGGTAAACATCAGGAACTGGGAGAAATGCCGCTCTCGGCCTCGTCTCGGAGGTTCTCTGTTGACGGTGCCAAACAAACCACCCTGTGGGGACGATGCAGCAGGTTTACAGCCCACGCTAGAGTTTTGATCCTCGAGCTGCAAAAAGCGGCTGGAACACGGTTGTTTTCCTGGTTTTCCTGCTTTCTGTGATATCACAATAAGCTGGAGCTGCAGAAAGCAGCAAAGCCTGAGTGCTCCGACCCGTCACCACCATCAGAGAAACATGGGTTTCTCTCTGGATTGTGTGGCGGCGTGCCGCCGGCCCACTGCGTCTGCACGCCGCCACGTCCCCAGACGCAGACGCAGACCGGAGCCCAGAGAAAACACGTTTATACGTTCGCCACCACGATGCCATTGGAGAATGAGCAAGGTGATCAAACGCTTTGGCGCTAAACGTTAGCATTAGCGTGTTAACATTTTCCTTGAACCGTAGCGGACAACAGCTGGCACCAGTTCACTAATGGCTGCTCCCTCGTGTGTTGAGGCTGCTCTGACATTTGGAGGAAAACCACACCGGAAGTTTTTGAGGATCTGGATCGTGACCCGAGCAGCCGAAAAGCTCGGCTCTGCACGTTCAACTGTTGAGTCTCTGAAACAACATGATGGAGCTCTGCGGACAGATGTGACCAGCA
>NC_042300.1:12855747-12900747 GCF_901000725.2 Takifugu rubripes | reverse complement strand
GGGTGCTGACAACGGGGGCAGGGAGGGAGCATTCGAGCCATGGAAGATTTGAGTGAATCAGACCAGCAGGTCAAAGGGCTCTGACTTGCTGCACGACTCTGGCAAAGAATTCTCCTCGTTGCACGATTCAGCCCATCGGCAGAAGCAGAATCTGCAACTAACGAGACCTGCTCATCAACGTGGCACGAGGATCATGTCGTCTTTACTCAGGCGTCTGATATTATAACGTACGTTTGTTCACCAGCAGCCACGACTTCTCTGAAACTCTTGTTAATGATGAGGGCTGAAGAAAGGCATTTCCTCCCTGCAGTCCCAATGGCCACCGTTAGGTGTCACCAAAGCTCACACACTGGACTTTTAAAGCAAACCAATCCGTGACGCCTTTGTCAAAATCATTATTCTTATTTAGAATCGTTAGGTTTCATCTCCTCCATGCGTCCATCTCCACGTCCTCACTAACTCCGTCCACATATCCAGTCCAAGGTCCACCCACTGTCCCCTTCCTGATCCTCTCAGCGCTTGTTACTCCCGAAGAAAACCTCAATTCCAGGTCTCTTGCACGAGCACCTTTCCCTCTTTTCCACAAACGTCTTTGTTCTGAGCTGTTGGCCAGTCACGTCCTCCATTTAGCGTCTCTCCCGTACCCCCGTCCTCCTGGCTCTCTCACCTGTGCTCACCTCCAGTTCACACCTCCAAGAACGCACGTGAAGCAGCGTTAAAGCAGCGTCAAAGCACCGTGACACCAGTGGGAGTTCCTCTCATCCCAACACTCCCCCCCCCTTACAACTCAGGCTGTATTGTCTCTTTTTTGTGCCCGGTTTTCTTTGATACGGTCTTTTCTTTTTTCTCCGCTGTATCGTAGTTTCTGATTCCTCCCTTCAACCTGTCTTTGATCCAAAACGCCTTCTCCGCTCTTTCTTCTCGCAGTTTTGCTGACCGTCGCACCAGCCTTTGTCTCAGACTCACATTCCTGAGCTCGGCCGGCTCTGCGCCTTATCTCTTCTCGTTACCGAACACGGAGCGCGTGCGGAGAACCCGGAGCGAGGAGCCAAGGAATGAAATCGACCATTTTTGAAGGCTGAAAACAAAAGGGAAGCTTTGGAGGGGCCGAGGCGAGGCCGTCTGCAGGGGAGCCAGATTAGGCTGCCGCGGAGTCTCGGGGAGAACAGATCCTTTAGAAAAACAATCTGGAAAGAAATTAGGTTTCACTTGATGATTTATGCTTGTAGCCGGGGGTTCGCTGCGTCCTCCAGGCCAGGCAGACACCATGTACATCAACAGAATGTCATTTGGACTAATTGGATCAAACCAGTAGGGGGAATCGGAGCCACTGTGCACCAGTGTGGCTCCGTCCTTGGACTGAGTCTTGTAATGTATTTTTATGAGAACATAAAATCTTGGTTAGTGTCACTTTAGAGACGATGGAACCGATTCAGTTTGTTCTGAGGGCTTCCGTGACAACGCCCCCATCGGCTCGCCAATGTCAGATCACTCATGGGCTGTGGACACAGATCCAGCCCACAGAGCGGCGCCGGCGGCCCAGAGGCCAACGACACACAGCACCGGTCCGACCAGAACAACACTCACCCATACAGCCATGTATGTCTGATGGGAAAAAGCCCAGATGTCTCTCATCTAATTTGCCAGGGGAAATGTAGTTGTCTCGCCTGTTCTCATTAAGACGTTTCATTCACAAAAGCAGCAGGCACCAAGATAAGAACAGAAGCGTTACGGTGAAGCCCCACGTTTCCCCGCATGAGGAGGCTTAAAACGATAAGCTTTAGGTAGTTGGAGACTCAAACTCACCCAAATCCTGCAGAAGAAGCAGCAGCACCCAGTTGCCTCTTGTCCTGCTTTATCTGGATGATCGCTGTGTTTGCTATTATTTGTGCTGGTGGCATTTTCTTTTAATAAAATCTGCCCGTATGTGACCACTGATCCTATCGGCTGCAGCCAGCACATCAAACGCTTGACAATAAGAAGCTCGCTGACGTTCACGTGCACGTGAGGCCTGGCGCTTGGACAGCTCCCTTTTGATTGACAGCAGACTGTGTTCGGCGTTTCGCACTTTGCAGCTGATTAGTTGGTTTGTGTGATGGGTTAGTGTTAGTTAGGGTTAGGGTTAGTTTCAAAAGCTGCTTTTTGTGAGGTCATCATTCAAAAGTGAGCAGAAATTTCTAATCACGTGATAAAGAACATAGAATCGGACCTTCTTTAAGAAAACACGGACAGACAAATCCTTTGCTATCGTTGCTTATCAAAGGTCTCCTGGATGGACTCCACCGTCTCCTCCCTCAGGACGGGTGAGCTCAGACCGACACCCCCACCCTGCCCCCCCCCACGTCCTGCTGCTTCATCCAGCCAACGGCGCCGTCACGCCTCCACCCCCACCTCCACCCCCCCCCCGTCATCTCTTGGGGACATTGTCACTGGGATAATCTGGGAATGCAGATATTTATCAAGCCATATTTCATATCCTGAGCAGTCCCAGAAGCAGGCGGTGCTAAACAAATACCAGCGCACATTGAAAATCCACCCATTCAAACTTGCTGCCTGTTTCCTGACGCTCTAAACTCACCAAATGCTAACATTTTGCAGCATCCAACCTGCTAAACTCTGCTGATAACTGACCAGCTCCGCTCACCATTTTCCTTCCTAAACAAACCATCATAACCTTCTCCGGTTTTTACACTCAGTCATGAGCTTCTCCTAAATTTGCTGTTGATTTGGTTTGGCACCGTGTGGTTTTTCCATCAACTTCCTCCGTTTGCTTTATATTCACACGACAATATGACAAGAATTACACACAGCGTGGATTTAGATAATCATATCCTTGATGGTGGTGGGAGAGACAGAAAACTGGAGGGAATTATTATCCATCCCACAGGTGAGACAAGGAGCACATTTCCCAAGTGCTACCCTACCAGAGATACTCAGCAGTGTTGTTGCCAGTTTTAATGAGTAATATTTTTTTTTAAATATGTGCAGGTTTGGGAAGTTCAGACACATTTTTATCTACATTTTGTGTTTGAAGGGTGCAGAAGGTCGACCATTGCCGCGGCTCTCCGTCAGTCTGGGGAATATGGAAACAAGAGGGTCTCTGGGGGGGGTTGATCAGGTCTGATGGAGGCCTTGGATCATCCTGAACGTCCAGGACTCCAAAGAAGCTAAACACAAAGCTGAGACAGGTGTGAAGGTCCTTAAAACACAGCCAGAGCCCTGACTTGATCCCTGTCGAACACCTCTGGACAGACCTGAGACCTCAAACATCCCATGACAGTGACCTGTCTCAGGACCACGCTTTCAGGAGCCTTGTTGCTAGGTTACAGCAGAAACCCCACATACTTCCTGGATTGTGTGACACCTCCAGTCTGCCATTTAGAGGAAATACAAGTGTAAAATTAACTCTAATGATGATGTTAAGGAAGATCAAGAAAAGTAGATGCAGTTCCTTTGTGAAGCCTGTTGAAGCCACATTCCTGTTCAGCCTCATCTTCCATGGATCAGACTTTGATCTCAGACTCAGGCTTCAATTCAGGTCAACCCAACTCTATTGTTAAGTGTCTGCTACTATGGAAATTTGTCTCCAGAGCCTGACCCCTGAACATCAACAGTAGTTGGAAAAATTCTCTTCTAACAGGATGAAACCCTGAGCAGGACCACTGGACCCTCCTGCGTAAAGGGCTTGAAGACGTTCCACAAAGGCAGGATGGACTTTAGATTTTAGATTTTAGAACTGAAGAAGCCTTTTGGAAAAAAGCTGAAAGATCTTCATGACCACAGGAAGGAGCCCAAATGCTGCTGACCTGAAGCACTTTGGACGCTGTGAGCAACAGCTTTTCTACAGCCACAAAACCTGCTGATCATGGTGCTGCTCCGACAGCCAACAGAACCGGGTCCATACGTGACCAGTCGTGTTCGCTGCTAGTTCAACAACAATGCAACAAGTGACCTGCAGGAGGAGGCGCGGCTGGAAACAGGTCATATTTGGGACCCTGGTCTCCTGGAGTCTTCTAGGCGAGTTCTGTCTGTCTGTGAGGAGTGTGTGTGTGTGTGTGTGTGTGTGGGTGTGTGAGGAGTGTGTGTGTGTGTGTGTGTGAGACCGGTTCTTTTCCACAGAACTCTCCTAATGATGACAGACGAAACAATGAGCAGAAGCTGCCTCCAGGCCTCCAGATCCCCACGCGTGCACGAGCCAGCTCAGCGTACGTGGGGACTGGGGGAGGGACAATTACCCAACGGCTCCGGGCGCCGCTGCACAGAGCCGCCAGGAAGCTCCAGCAGACGCCCTGACGGAGCTGTGAGGGAGGAGGGAAGCAGCACAGCAGAGGAAAACAAGCGTGCGACTCGTCATGGATGCGTTCGAGGGCAGCCACAATCAGGAAATGATGGGATGGAAATGACGCAGATGCAGGAAAACTAGCGGGAGGTGCAGCAGGAGCGGGAAAAGCCTGAACCTGAGTAAAGGTGGCAGCTGCTCTGAATTCGGATGGTTCTGTTCCCAGCGGCGGAGCTCAGGAATGCGTGACACCAGCGAGGTGCTCCACTCCATCCACATTCATCTCAATCTTGCATTTTGCTATTTTTAATGATTTTTTTGTCCTTAAAAAGTCGATCCGGGTTCAAATGAATATTGTCTGGAAAGGTCAGCTGTGTGGCCTCGTAGTCTTTCCTGGCTTTAATAGGGATATTTTTAGGCTGCCTTCACCTTATACTTATTATATTTATAATTCCTGGCTTTACTCTGTAGAAGTCAGTTTATATTCTGACGTTAAAACCTTCAATAAATGGCTCTTTACTGCTAAACTAAGCCAATCTTTAGACTTACTGGATGAGAACCTGTTGCTATTGTACTGTTCCGTGCCCCCCCCCTTAGATAGCTGGGTGATATGACAATCACCGCTGGACCAAAAGCATTTTATCTTCTTATAGCTCACCATAAAGCTTCTAGGGCCATAAATGCCTCCTCTAGACCCCATTGAGAGTCCCGAGAGGGCTTTATCAGCCATATCTGTCACATTCCCAGCTGTGGGCGTCCCTGCGTCACTCAGGAGCGCTGGGACTCGCAGCTTTTTGCCATTTGAGATACATTTTAATACGCTCAAGAGATCTTTATGCATCGGTTCGTTATCGGAACTGCTTTGAATTTCTGCGTTTGTGGCGACTTTTTCAACTACTAATTCAAAGGAAGCAAAAGTATTTGGTTAGTGATTCTGTCCCGTCAGTGTGAGGAGGCTCCATGATCCGTGGGGGGGGGGTAAACATCACACAGGACCTTCAGCAGAAGAAGCTCCTGGATGGGTTTAACTCTGTCTGTGTCGTCAGTGGCCTGAACTCTGTCTGTGTCGTCACTGACCTGAACTCTGTCTGTGTCGTCACTGACCTGAACTCTGTCTGTGTCGTCAGTGACCTGAACTCTGTCTGTGTCGTCAGTGACCTGAACTCTGTCTGTGTCGTCAGTGACCTGAACTCTGTCTGTGTCGTCACTGACCTGAACTCTGTCTGTGTCGTCACTGACCTGAACTCTGTCTGTGTCGTCACTGACCTGAACTCTGTCTGTGTCGTCAGTGGCCTGAACTCTGTCTGTGTCGTGGTTGTTTTTTAGGATCAATTTCTAATTACAGAGAATCAGAACGTACAAAACATCAGTTTCTATCTCATAAAAGTCTCACGTGTTTCCCTCTGAGGGTCATTTTGAGTCACATTAGTCAGTGAAAGCAAAGCCAAAATCAAACTCTAGAACACATTACTACACACACACACACACACACACACACGCGCGCGCGCATGTAGATCTCTTTTCTGCACCATTTTCCAGACATGGAACCAGGGAAATAAATCCAATATTTGATTTGGTTGCGATCTGATCCCATCAGAGAGCCAAATTTCCATTATTCATCCACCATTACTGAGCAGCATAAGGGGGTTACTGGTCGTTATCGGCAGCACGCGCTGTCTCCAGGCTCGTGCTCTGGATGTTGTTCAAATCATTTCTGTTGATATTTTACGTGTTTGAGAAGCTCAGTCATAATGAGCATCGGCTCAGTAATTTTTTAATCTTAACTTTCTTCATGTGCTTCCCAAAACGTGTCAGCGAGTGAATGTGCGGCGGCAGGAGAGGCGCCAGGCGCCCCTTCTCCTCTCTCAGGGGCCACGAAGACGTGAGGAGCAATAATCCACCACACATTACTTGGATCTCACAGATACAGTATTTCCCACCATGACACCATGTGTGTGTATGTGTGTGTTTATTTTGGTACACATTGGTTACTAAAATACTTTTTACAAAGTGAGGACCTATTTTTTTGGTCCGCAGAACTGGAGGATTATTTGAGAGTTAGGACGTGGTTTTATGAATTGGATTTAGGTTGGGGTTGAGGGCTTAGTTGGGATGGTTAGGAGTTGGATAATGTAGCATGTCTATAAAAGTCCCTACAGAAATAGAACTCTGAGGATGTGTTTGGCACATCAATTGGCATCAGTCTCCTAATTGCTCTCACCCTAATTCACACAGATATGGTTGTATGTCTATATTTGTGGGGACTTTTCTTGAGATAATGCTAATAATTATGCTAATGATAGCTATGGTCAACCCTGACCGTAACCTCAACTAAGTCCATAAATCCAAGTGGGAAGCCTCAAACACTCCTTCAAGTTGTTCACAGCAGCCGGAATACCTCATTTCCAAAAATGTCCTACTTTGCCAGGGAAATGCATAATTTAGTCCCCACTGTGCAGCCTGTACAAGAACACACACACACACACACACACACACTCACACACACACACACACACACACACACAGACACACACACACACACACACTCACACTCACACACACACACACACCTCCCAGTCTGGTCACCATCAGTCGACTACCTTCCATCCTTGTGAGCTTATCCAGGGTTTCCATGGTGACACTGGCCTAAGTATGAAAGTTTAAGGTGCATTTGATCTTTTCTTGTACCTAATTAACGTTTCTGAAAGCTGCTGATTGATGGAGGTCCAGACTGGAGGCCTGCACAACGTTCTCCTGCTGTTTAAACCTCCATGATAGAAGTTCTTTGTCGGAGTTTCCCTATTTTTCCCTGCATGTTTTGTCGAACACCTTTTGGGAAGAATCCGGTCACGGTCCTGGGGTCTCGGTCCTGGGGGTCTCGGTCCTGGGGGTCACGTTCCTGGGGGTCTCGGTCCTGGGGGTCTCGGTCCTGGGGGTCACGTTCCTGGGGTCTCGGTCCTGGGGGTCTCGGTCCTGGGGGTCACGTTCCTGGGGGTCACGGTCCTGGGGGTCTCGGTCCTGGGGTCACGGTCCTGGGGGTCTCGGTCCTGGGGGTCTCAGTCCTGGGGGTCACGTTCCTGTTGGTCACGGTCCTGGGGGTCACGGTCCTGGGGGTCTCGGTCCTGGGGGTCACGTTCCTGGGGGTCACGTTCCTGGGGGTCTCGGTCCTGGGGGTCACGTTCCTGGGGTCTCGGTCCTGGGGGTCTCGGTCCTGGGGGTCTCGGTCCTGGGGGTCACGTTCCTGGGGTCTCGGTCCTGAGGGTCACGTTCCTGGGGTCTCGGTCCTGGGGGTCACGTTCCTGGGGGTCACGTTCCTGTGGGTCACGGTCCTGGGGTCTCGGTCCTGGGGGTCACGTTCCTGGGGGTCTCGGTCCTGGGGGTCTCGGTCCTGGGGGTCACGTTCCTGGGGGTCTCGGTCCTGGGGGTCACGTTCCTGGGGTCTCGTTCCTGGAGGTCTCGGTCCTGGGGGTCACGTTCCTGGGGGTCTCGGTCCTGGGGGTCACGTTCCTGGGGGTCTCGGTCCTGGGGGTCTCGGTTGACCTCCTGTAGACACGTTTATGTTCTTCTACAGATTCAACGGAACCGTTTTTGAGATGCCTTCTGCTCACTTTGAACTACGTCACTCACTTATTTATGATCAAAGAGTTTTTATTTTTTTGCAGAAGAATTATTAAATTCCTTCTTCCAACTTATATCAGCTTGAAGTTTCAACTCTTCAAGTCCGGACCACTTTGATGTTCAAGCAAACAGTGTTGCATCACTTGCCGTGCACGTGTGAAGCCCATCGACAGCGTGACATCAATATTCACCACCAGGGTCACTGGAGCTAATTTAGCCTCCATTTCAGCGTCAACAGCACTGACTGCGGGTCAGTGACTGCGGGTCAGTGACTGCGGGTCAGTGACTGCGGGTCAGTGACCTGCAGGTCAGTGACTGCGGGTCAGTGACTGCGGGTCAGTGACCTGCAGGTCAGTGACTGCGGGTCAGTGACTGCGGGTCAGTGACTGCGGGTCAGTGACCTGCAGGTCAGTGACTGCGGGTCAGTGACTGCGGGTCAGTGACTGCGGGTCAGTGACCTGCAGGTCAGTGACTGCGGGTCAGTGACTGCGGGTCAGTGACTGCGGGTCAGTGACCTGCAGGTCAGTGACTGCGGGTCAGTGACTGCGGGTCAGTGACTGCGGGTCAGTGACCTGCAGGTCAGTGACTGCGGGTCAGTGACTGCGGGTCAGTGACCTGCGGGTCAGTGACTGCGGGTCAGTGACTGCGGGTCAGTGACTGCGGGTCAGTGACCTGCGGGTCAGTGACTGCGGGTCAGTGACTGCGGGTCAGTGACTGCGGGTCAGTGACTGCAGGTCAGTGACTGCAGGTCAGTGACTGCGAGTCCGCTCAACTCGCTCTTCTGACTTTAACAATTGGCTCCAGCACCGAAGACTTTGTTGATGCACAGAAGGGAACACGTGAGATGTATGGATTATATAGGACCTGCAGCCCCCACCCAGACCTGGGGCAGCTGGCCAAATGGAGGCAGAACTCGTGGTCAGGGACGGAAGGCTGGTGAGTTTACTGGGAGACAGGCAGGTCAGGGGCAAACAGGTCAGGGGCAAACAGGTCAGGGGCAAACAGGTTCGGCAACAGGAGGTCAGAAGTTCTAGAGAGTCTTGCATGGAACCGCAGAAGAACAATCTGGCGAAGACTGAGAGTTCAGGGGAGGCTAATAAGCAGGGGCAGGGAGAGTGGAGCAGGGGCAGGGAGAGTGGAGCAGGGGCAGGTAGAGTGGAGCAGGGGCAGGTAGAGTGGAGCAGGGGCAGGGAGAGTGGAGCAGGGGCAGGGAGAGTGGAGCAGGGGCAGGGAGAGTGGAGCAGGGAGAGTGGAGCAGGGGCAGGTAGAGTGGAGCAGGGGCAGGTAGAGTGGAGCAGGGGCAGGGAGAGTGGAGCAGGGGCAGGTAGAGTGGAGCAGGGGCAGGGAGAGTGGAGCAGGGGCAGGTAGAGTGGAGCAGGGGCAGGTGCACGTGACCACCAGCACCAGCAGATCAAACAGCTCAGCAGTTATTTGCCTTTTGTTGGGATTGGATCTTCTTGGATGGAAGTCTGAACGGCCGAGCTTGGCAGAAGCACAATAGAGGCACGTATACACGTTTATGTCGAACTTTTCAGTTTAGGCCAATTTGGATTTAACTCTGCTTCTTATATTTCTGCCAATTTTGGAAGCATTTCCAATTTAAACTAAACCGTTGAGAAATGTAAACTAGTGCTGTTTGCTGCAGGTTGACAGTAATTTATTCCCTGTGAAGGAGGAGATAAGAACTAGGCGCCTCGCCTATTGATAAAGATGGTATTTTCCAATAAAAACCCATTTCTGTCCAGAACACTGTCAAGGTTGTTATTGTTTTACCAGCTCCGCTCTCAGCTGGAAGCAGCCCCAGGCTGAGCGGGAGCAGGGGGACGTGTGGTCGGACGTCGCGTGGAGGCTGAACTAAGTGACGCTTGCTGCGAGGCAGCGGCGGCGTGTGTAGCAGTTCGCTAACCAGCCCACAAACTGTCACAGAGGAGCTTCGGCCCTCCTGGATATTTGTGAACGTTGCTCGTCTGAAGAGCTGAGAACAGGTCGCTGCCTTCTCCTTCCCGGTGTTGCTATGGAGATAATAAAATAAATCCAGCTGCTGCTTAAAATCCGATATGAATATGTTCTGTAATGTTGAAATAACAGCCTGGTCACCTGATCCAGGTCCACGAGCTTTGCTGCCGTGGAATTCAGAGCATTCCACAGGTGACCTCCCTGACCTGTCCAGTCAGGCTGGTCTCTTGGTATTTTTCCACCTCGGAAGAGTCGGATCATTCCAGAATCTGCAAACTTCAGCCGAAGTGAAGATGAATGTGAGCGTTGCCCTGAGCCTCCCTGCTCCTGTGCTGGAAGGTCCTGCAGAGTGTGTGTGAGCAACAGCTGTAGCGAGCACCCAAACACACACCTTTTGTCACTTTGGGGTGTTTTCTTCCATCAAGGGAATCGGAATGTGGTGATTTTCTCTTGAATTTCCTTAAAGGTGATTTTGTTTCTTTGGGATTTGTCATGTTTGATCACCAAGGTTGAGGCCACAGCAGCTCCGGTGAGCGAAGCTCTAGAAGGAGTGATCAGACACAGCGAGAGCAATGGCGCTTTATCTCCCCACATTCCCCAACCTCTCCTCTTGGGAGATTAATCCCAACGGGAAGAAGAGATAGGTGAACGGAGAAGCTCGCTCAGCTCAGAGACTCATTTCAGTGGTTTGACCTTTAGTGCCTCCGACACCCGTAGTTGGAAATAGTGAAGCCACGGGGCTGAGAACACTGGCGAGGGGCTCGGCCTGGGTTCTTTATTCCCTCACGTCTACACCCCCTCACTCTGTCTTTGTCTGGTGTTTTTATTCTTGCTTTTATCTTTCCAACGTGCACTGCAACATAAATCAACAGTTCCTGCAGCCGACAGGAACCGTAAAGCTCCAGGAACCATAAAGCTCCAGGAACCGTAAAGCTCCAGGAACCATAAAGCTCCAGGAATCCCCCCACAGGATGTGTACAGTCCCGGCCTTTCCGCCTTTTATAACTGCCCAATTTCGGGAATGACCACATATTTCAGTGAACATTAAGAGATTCCAATTATAAGAAATTGGATTAACAAACCTAAGTTTCTCGTCAGTGCTGCATGCTACATGCTACATGCTGCATGCTACATGCTACATGCTACATGCTGCATGCTGCATGCTACATGCTGCATGCTACATGCTACATGTACAGTCAATAATCTGTCTGTGACGGTTCTCAGGCATCCAGGTCCTGCTGAGCCATTAACACAGACGAGGCCGTTCACACGTGGCTACTAACCAACCAATGATGTCACGTTTCAACGACCCCCATAATGAGGGGCGGAGCAACCAACAACCAGGTGACTGGAGCTCCACAGAGCACCTGGAGAGTACCTGGAACTCCCCAACACTCAGAAGTGATGGAGTCTCCTGGAGGTGAAACGTCTTCATGGAACTCCAACGGTCCAGTTGCTGTGACCCAACCAGCAGAGTCATTAATCTGTTTTACTTCATTCTTTTGCATCTGGATTTCTGTAACGCACGAAGTGTTCGTAGGACATCAACAATCCCAGGAAGCAGCTGTCAATCATCATCCGTCTCTGACGCCTCGTGCGCTTTGATTAGTCCCATGTTTAATTTTTCCATATCAAAAAACCCCAAATTAAAGAAATCACTTTACAAAAGCACAGTTTAAAACTTTTGGGTAGGTGAGTTATTTGATATACATAAAACGAAATTGCAGATTGAATCGCTTTGGTCTCGCAAAGAAGTTTTCAAAGAGTAAATAAAAAGATAAGAAGGAGGGGATGATGTATTAATGCGCCCAGTGGTTCTTTGAAATAAACTAGTTTGTTACCATCCCGCTGGGCTGATATTTGTCATCACTTCCGCTGCTCCTCAGCTGTGAGTAGAGGAACCGCTCAAACAGATTTGACATATTTAGAACCTTTTTGCAAAAATCTCTCAGAGAAATTTATGTGGGAACAGGAAATCAAACTACATGCTATAAAATAAAAGGTTTGGCATTAATCCTTTTCTGGAGTACAGTATATATTGGTACAGCTACAGTATATATTGGTACAGCTACAGTATATACTGGTACAGCTACAGTATATATTGGTATAGCTACAGTATATATTGGTACAGCTACAGTATATATTGGTATAGATACAGTATATACTGGTATAGATACAGTATATACTGGTATAGCTACAGTATAGATTGGTATAGCTACAGTATATACTGGTATAGCTACAGTATAGATTGGTATAGCTACAGTATATATTGGTATAGATACAGTATATATTGGTACAGCTACAGTATACATTGGTATAGCTACAGTATATACTGGTACAGCTACAGTATATATTGGTATAGCTACAGTATATATTGGTATAGCTACAGTATATACTGGTATAGCTACAGTATATATTGGTACAGCTACAGTATATATTGGTATAGATACAGTATATATTGGTACAGCTACAGTATATATTGGTATAGCTACAGTATATACTGGTACAGCTACAGTATATATTGGTATAGATACAGTATATATTGGTATAGCTACAGTATATATTGGTACAGCTACAGTATATATTGGTATAGCTACAGTATATATTGGTACAGCTACAGTATATATTGGTATAGCTACAGTATATACTGGTATAGCTACAGTATATATTGGTACAGCTACAGTATATACTGGTACAGCTACAGTATATATTGGTATAGCTACAGTATATATTGGTACAGCTACAGTATATATTGGTACAGCTACAGTATATATTGGTATAGCTACAGTATATACTGGTACAGCTACAGTATATACTGGTATAGCTACAGTATATATTGGTACAGCTACAGTATATATTGGTATAGCTACAGTATATACTGGTACAGCTACAGTATATATTGGTATAGCTATATATCTGCTGTTCTATAGTTTCTACCCCATTCTTGGTCGTCCGGTTGTGGAAACCCAACTAATTGGACAGAAAAAGCTTTTGCTGCTGACAATGAGGCCGTGTCCGTCGCTCCTGGAGTTCACATAAAAAAAGCATCTGGGAAAAGTCCCAGATTCTCCCTATTCTGAAGCATCGTGTCCAGAGGACTCCGGTCAGAACCTGGACTACACCCTCCCTGCAGAGTAGCCTGGTCCAGCACGCTGCATCATGCTGTGAGGTGGAAGAGCGTAATGGAGCGAAGCTGGGACACCTGATCCTGGAATTCCATCCAAAGCACCTGCATGGGCTTTGATCCAACCCTGAAATCGTTTTTCAGCCTCAGCGGCGGGACATCGTTGTCCACTTCAGGAGGACGTGCAGGACGCTGCAGGTCCAGACGACGGTGCTGCTGCTGATGCTTCATGCTAGCAACAGTGGCAACGGGCTGCTGCTTCGTGTCTGCGGGGAATCGGGAAGCTTCTGTATCACCTGTGTTTCTGATGTCTGAGCATTGGGAATCTCGTGCTTCCGCTCCAGCGCGCTGAAGAGACGTCCCCATATCATCAACAAAGTAAGTGTTGACAATATGGGGACGGCGGTGTTCCCAGGACTGTTAGCTAAACAGTTGCCTGCTGTCCCCCCCCTCCCCCCCCCAGCGAGTCCCTTTAACTTCAAGTTGCTTCTTGTTGAATGTTTAATCAAATGTGCTGTGTTGAAAGAACTATCGGGTTTTTCTGCCCCTCGACAGTCTCCTGCATGCGCTAACGCTCCACTCGCTCAACTCAGAGGGGAATTTCACACCGACTTAAATTGGTATCAGGTGTTGTTGCAGAAGGTCTCATCCAGCATCAGCCCAGGAATGCAAGTTCTCCAGCATCTGTGTGCATGTAGCAGGTGCTGGAGAAACAAAGATGCTCTGGTTTGACCCCGACAGGAATGTCAGATTAGCTGCTGTCTTGTTTGTCAAAGATTGTCCAGCTCTTCCAAATTGTTCCCCTTTGATAAATGTTGCAATGTCTGTTGAGCAAGAATAATCCTTTCTGCTCTTCAGAAGTCCAGAGGCTCTGAGCTTCTCTCCATCAACAGCTCTGGGGAGGAGTGTCTTGATCTTTAGTGAAGAAAGTTCTGTCTTTTTCCAGTCTATCGAGTCTGGATCCCTGCAGCTGTCTGCCTCGCCCGGGGCGATGGAAAGGAGACGGGGGTTAAAAAAACATCACATGGCAGCCCTGTGGAATTAATCAATGGGAGATAGTGAGAGACAGAGTGGAGGGAAGAGAAGAAGAAAGCAGAGGGCACAGAGATCAGAAGATGTGCCAGAGGATGCAAGGCTTTGTCTCACTTTATGGCAGACTTCTCTCTTCACGTAATTAAATAATATCCCATCATTTGGATCCAACCATGATGATTAGAATGACATGTACATAAGAAATGTGTTGATTTTCAGTGTTGGACATCAGTTCGTCATGATAAATCACATTCAATCTCTTTTTAGCTTAGCTTCCATCAGGCTGGAAGAACATTGGAAAGAACCAAAGCACCACAGATTCCAGGCTTGAGATGTGAAGCTGGTTCAAGAGGAGATCTTCTAAAGTGCACAGTTACGTTGACTGTAACTCGTCTCACGTTTGAGGCCGACTGACTAAAGACGTTTTCAAAGAATTTTAACTCAGGTGAGGATGTAGCGCTATTACTCGTTTATAACATTAACTAATAGTTCTATTGCTGGCAGCAGTACACACAAAGTCATGAGTAAATCAGTAAATAAAGAATTGTGACAGGCTTGTGCGGTTTCTGCTTTGGATTCAGTTCAAAGTGACTTTTGCAATGTGAGTTCCAGCCAGTACAAACAACGTTTAAAGTCCCCTCAACGAGAACACAGAACCATTTGGTCTACGCTGTTCGAGGCTTAGCGGCATGTTCTAAAGATTCTGCTGATGTTCGCCAGCATCTGCTGCTAAAAAGAGGGTCCCAGTCCTCTCTGAAGAGAGAAATCTCTGGGCTCCAGGGGACTCACATTCCTCATGTATTATGTGCACTCATAAAACTCATTAATTAGGTTGTGACTTACTAAAAATATCCAGCAAAATGGCATAACTTCGCTACAGAGCCAGAAATATCAGGTTAAAACAGGCTGGAAGGATGCCAAAGGTCAACAAGCAAAAGAAAAAGCTGCAATTAGTGCAGGCCAATTTAGAAAGGCGGAGAAGTTTATGGTCATTTCCTCTTCTGCCACCAGCCAACACAAGTCATCTACCACAAGTGTCCTTCAGGAGCCACTGAAGGACAGCGCCAATAAATAAGACTGAAGGCACCCGAGAGTGGGAGAGTGTTTCTGATGATAAGACGGCAGAATCTTCATCAGCCGACACCCTCGCTTTTCCACACGCTGCCCTTCTTATAGCTGCCGGACATTTGTGCCCTCACACCCGCTCGCTCGCGTTCGCTGTTTTTATCTTCTCAGTTGGAGCGTCACGCAGCAGTCGGATGCTGGGACATGTCCAACGCCTCTTTTCCACTGCACGGCACCTGCTCCATTTCTGCTGTTCTAATTCGTTCTCAAACAGATCTCCATGGAGACAGAAGGTGGTTAAGAGGTGCAGGGTTATGATTAACCAGAAACCTGACAGACTCTTGGACATATAGTACGTAAAATCAAATTCAAATAGCCCTACGTGTGTCTCCACTATTATATAGTCAAGATGTAATTATTGCAGTTCAACAATCTTTAAGAGTGAGAAGCTCAGTAGCAACCCATTTGTCCCAGAAGGCAGCGCCTTTCTCAGCCATCTGTAGTAATAACGACCGTTAAGCTAAGATCAGTCACCATGTGACACCAACTCTCTCCTCACGCTTCCCGCCTGCAGAACATTTATTTCTTCTGGTTTTTGAATCAGTCGTCCGCCCTTAATTTGCACACTTGCAACGCTTGAAAAATCACGTTTGACTCGTCGCTTTGCATAAACCAGGAAACATTTCGGCGGTGGCCGAAAGCATCAGCGTTTGTCAACAACTGTGAATGATGAGACAGGTTTTTAACATATTAATGGCTCAACACTCACCTGCTAATGAGCTTTGTTGTTTTTGAGCAACACATGACAGCAGGCTAACCACATTAGGGCGTTCGTCGGCCGACCTGAAACATACGGACGTGGTGGACGCTTCATCAATGTTGGCTTCCCTGGATTGTGAATCCGCTAAATTTCTGAGAGGCACCGGGAGTAGCCGGGATGCAGACCGAGGGAGATGCTAGGTTCATAGAGCCGTGTTCATCCTAGCGTTCCTGACAGGACTATATTTAGAAACGTTGTTGAAGTGATGACTAGACATCATCTTAATGTCACACGGCGACCCTCCAACCAATCTACAAAGCATTTCATTTCCATTTTATCTCTTTTTGTACAGACTATCAATTAGGATAGCGATATGTAAGATGGGAGTTTGTTGCCATTGCTTGGGTGCAGAGTAATATATAATAAGACAGGCACAACTGTGATATATGATCATTATACCAGGGCTGAGAGCCAATCAGATTGTGTAATTCACCTTTCTGTTTCAGACTAGTATTTAGGTGACTTTGTCTTTATTTTGTACACTTAGTCTTACAACTGAGAAGCTTAAAAAGACCTGAACTCTGTTCTTCCAAGATTAAACACCTGCCATGAACATATTAGATCTGATTACTTTGACAAAAAATGAAAGCTTTTGCTTTGAATTTTAGGGTTAACAATGTAACACCGAAGGTTCTGTGTTCGGTAAAAGCAACAGCAGACTTTGTCTGACATGTTTGGGAGGATTTAATGATGAATATCCAGTTCTTTATATAAATATGTAAGAGTTGGAAGGTAAGACAGCATAAATTTGTTTGTACTTTTTCATTTCCAGTCAAGCATCAGCTTCCTTCTGCATGTTACAAAGTTTAAATCACAGAAGTGACAGAAAAAATGAATCCTAAGAAAATGGGCCGTGCACAGAAATCTCATCTGCTCCTCATCTTTAATCAAGGAGCAGCTTTTTTGCCTCCTTTGACACGTTTCAAACTTCTGTTCATTTTTGTTCCAACTTTTACAAACAAACCGGAGGCTGAACATTTGCGTGAGCATCTGTCTGCTGGAAGCATTGCACAGAAACCATTTATCATAATGGGGAGCAGCCCAACAATTACATTTTGATAATTGGACAGATAAAGTTATCATGGTCGTAACAACAAATTACAGTACACTGCAAAAGAAACCTCAACACTCATCAACTGTTCTGCTGCAGGGAACAAGACTTAATAAATGATGATTCCAATAAAGCACCACAGACATTACAGCATTAAATAAACTCGCTCAGTGGTGATGGAGGAAATAATCAATATTTTTCATTATGTTCTCAACAAATTGGCTCTATTCCATTCATATTTATAGAGACACGGCAAACACAACATCCAGTAGAGGTGTTGGTAATCTTCAGCTGTTCCACAGTTCCAGTCCCAGAGATGCTGACTGTCATTGACATGAGTGGACACTCTGGCACTGTGAGTCACCTCTGGTGACTAACCCTAACCCTCTAACCCTAACCCCTAACCCTCTAACCCTAACCCCTAACCCCTAACCCCTAACCCCTAACCCTCTAACCCTAACCCTAACCCTAACATTAACCCTAACCTTAACCCCTAACCATCATCCAGTCATCCATTGATGACTGGATTTAGCATCATATCCATCAATTACACTCTAAATCAATGCCCTGGTTCACTGCACCAGCATATGTCCTGAGGAACGTGGGTTAGGGTGAGTCTCATCAGTGTGACCCTCAGGAGTTTCATGGAATGTGTTTCCATCTCCAGGTCCAATGCCAAGTGTTGATGGAGCGGAGCGAATCACCACTGGACTCCAGGAGGGGCTCAACATTCCTGTGATGAATCAAGCTTCTTGCTTTGGTCGTCAGATCACTGGCCTGGCTGCTTGGTGCCACTGTGGTGGAGGAGAGATGATGGCGTGGGGGTGCCTTCCAGGGTTTAGTTGGAGCCCCCTCTCTCAACTGAAGGGTTAGGTTAGTGCTTCCACATACCGAGTCATGTTTCAACAATGTTAAACTTCCAACAGTTTGGAAAAGGGCCTTTCCTGTTCCACCATGACTGCACCCAATTGAGCAACAGGGGTCCCACAAACATTCTTTGCTGAGCTCCGTCTGGAAGAACCTCATTCTCAAGCACAGAACCCAACAAGCACCGTTGGGATGGCCTGAAATAGACAAGCTCATCCAACACCGGTGCCTGACCTCAGAAATCCAGGAACAGGAACAAACTGCCCCAAACTCCTGTGAG
Organism: Takifugu rubripes; assembly: GCF_901000725.2. Classification (NCBI taxonomy): domain Eukaryota; kingdom Metazoa; phylum Chordata; class Actinopteri; order Tetraodontiformes; family Tetraodontidae; genus Takifugu; species Takifugu rubripes. The sequence goes on along the minus strand of NC_042300.1, from coordinate 12,882,655 downwards.
AAGCCTCCACAGCAGCTGTGACAGCTGCAGGAGGACCATCTCCTCATCACTTTGGTCCACATCAGTGGGAGCCGGCTCAGTGGGGGCCCCTCAACCCAACTGCTATCGTCCCACAACAGCAGGTGAAACTAAATCTTACTGCCAAACTGGACATGTTGATATCCTGGAGGCGTTCCCCGACTTGGCCTTACGCTGCAGTCATTAGGGCTCCTTCATTTATTATCAGCAGACAGATGTGAGGCCCACGGGACAGACGGACAACCAGTCAAAGATGTGTGAGGAGGACAGAGGGAGAAGAAAGAAAGAAAGAGGACTCAGGGAGCCAATGTTAGGAAAAGGTGCAATAATGAGCAACCAGCTGAAGCTGCCGCTCCAGTAGGTGGGTGGTGGGTCCTGACCCCGGCGCCCTGCAGCCCAGCCGGGGACGGGTTTGAACCAGCCAACCTGCTGTCCTCTATTGGCATGGAACTCAGGTGGCAGATTTAAAGGAACTGAACACAGCACACAGGATTCCAGTGTCAGAGGAAAACCCACCGTTAGGGCCACGTGTTATAGCTCGGAATATTAGTAGGCCAGAAACCTGGAGCAGACCCTGGTCCGAGGTGGGTGGACTTCTGCTTGTTTAAAGCTGAAATGAAAGTTTAAGCATTCCAAACGTCTCAGAAAGCTCTTTTTGGACACAGAGGTGTTTGATCCAGCAGCTGCGTCTTAAAGCTCTCCGTCTGTAGGGGATCCTTTAGGTTTCTAATCATCTGGATGTCAGGAACCTCATGGGTCCGAGGTGTCGTGAGTGTGGTCACATGACTACAATGAATAGAAGAAAGTGCTGCACCGTGAGTCGAGCTTTCAGTTGATATTCAGGGGTCCATAATGTGCCAGGAAATGTCCCTGGAACCATCACACCAGAACCAGCTGCAGAGTGATCCAGAACAGACCGGATTCTTTTTTTTCTTTCAGTTCAGGAGCTCCAATTTCTCACATGGCTGCTCCTGTCAGCTTCAGAGTGTAGCGAGTGCTTCAGTCGGCTTTATAATTATATTATATTATATTATATCATTTTATATTATATTATATCATTTGATATGATATGACAGAAATCAGAGGGTCGGGAATTAGTGGTTCTGTACTTCCCACCACTGAATTCCAATGTCATTCTGTTTGTTTATGGTTTACCATCCATCCATCATCCATCCATCCATCATCCACCCATCCATCCATCATCCATCCATCCATCCATCCATCCATCATCCATCCATCCATCCACCATCCATCCATCCATCATCCATCCATCCACCATCCAACCATCCATCCATCCATCCATCATCCATCCACCCATCCATCCATCCATCATCCATCCATCATCCACCCATCCATCCATCATCCATCCACCCATCCATCCATCCATCATCCATCCATCCATCATCCACCCATCCATCCATCATCCATCCATCCATCCATCATCCATCCATCCATCCATCCATCATCCATCCATCCATCCACCATCCATCCATCCATCCATCATCCATCCATCCACCATCCAACCATCCATCCATCCATCCATCCATCCATCATCCATCCATCCATCCATCCATCATCCATCTACTGGAAGTAGAGGAACCCTCTTCGGTGCTGCCGTCCCCCCTCCGTTTTAATTGGGACAGCAGTTCCAGGAGTTCTCCGAGCTGCAGCAGCAGAACCACAGATCATTCATCATGAGCTGGGGGATTAAGATGAGAGGGAACCTTAAAGAGAGAAAATGTTGGAAAAGTTTTAAATAATGGATCAGCTGTCATGTGATAAAACGTGTCAGTGCCCACACACACACACACACACACACACCCCCTTCCATCCCTTTACTAGCTTATCAGTGAGTGCTGCAGGTGAGTCGGTGATTTAGCCCAGTCATTTCCGAGCGTCTCCAGCTGTAATGACTCTATCTGGGCCCGCTGGCAGGGAGAGATACTGAGAACTGCAGTCAAGTGCTGAACAGAGGCTACAGGGGACGGACCCACTGCATTGACTGATGATCAATTAGGCCTGGGGGAGGCCAGGTTCTCGTTTCTTCCCTGCTAAGAGCCCTCAACTGGTTCACAGGATAAAAACTTCAAGACTTAAAGATCCTTTCTTTGGAAGTTTTGCCCCTAAAAGAAAGATGATTAGCAACAGCCCAAATGCAAATGCAGGAACGTGTAAAAATAGAGAACAAAACACGTCATATAACAAGACAAAAGGGAAACGAGAGTGAGAGAAACCAGCAGCACTGTAGCAGTGCGCTGACATGGTGCTGTTCCATCTTTGTGTATTAAACTCCATCAGTCACCTGTATTTTGTATTTTGCCGGTAATGGTCACGTTCCTGCGCTTGTTCCCACCTCTCCTGTCTCCTCTCAGCAGAAGCTCTGGTGGTCTAAAGGACTCTGAGGGATCTGCTTTTCCATTTACTACTGAACAAACACAATATTTGGAATTTTCCCCCCTCAGCCTTGTTTATTGACTTTTGTACCAAGTAATCCTTTACTTGCTCTATCGCTCCCTCTTCTCTACTATTCCATGATGTCTGCTGTCTCATCCAACCTGCAGACGAAAAACAAACAAACTCAATTTAAGTTTTACAAAACTCGTCTCGGCTTCCACTGGTGAACTTTTCTGTTGTTTTTGTCGCTTTAATTCTACAAACCACGTAAAACCAAAGCATTTGAATATTAAAACCTATAAAGAAAAGGTGGTGAACTTGCCAGCTGCCTCCTCCTTTCATCTTCTTTTAATTACCTCTGCATCATTCTTCTCCCCAAAATTTGTACAGAACGCAAACATAAGTCATCATTAAAATAACCCTAAATGTTCTAACCCAGACTGCACAATAGCATCTTCAGATACCTCTTTGGAGCCTCTGAGCCATAATTACAAAGAGAGAGCTGCACATTTAACCTCGAACAAGCTCCGGATCTATTTGCATACTGTTGCAGAGTTTGTGTATTTGTGTTTTTCAGTTTCTGTCATCTCGAACAACTCTTTATGAATTTAATTCTTTAGTGTGTCACTTGCATCTGTTGCCTTTTCTTCCTCTCTGTAGCTGCCACATTATCTGTCCCAGATACACAAGTCTTTGTTTTCTGGTCTTTTCTACTGGGAGATTCCCAATTGATCTTGTTATACTCCAACAAAGAACAGTGGAATTTTTCTCCACCTTTTGTTGCCAGAAGATGCGAGATGACAACGCTCCTGGATGCAGCACCTATGCATCAGTCCCAGTTCTATCAGCGTCTGACGACCTGTCTCATCTCGTGTGTGGGTGATTCCCAAACAAGCCTTTTCCTCTGTAGCACCTTATCAAATCATATCAGTGAAATCAAACCACACGTGTGACTTAAATCAGGGGGAAGTGGTGACATTCTGAAAACATGAAAAAATAGTTTTAAAGCCTCTCCATCAGGGCTGGCCTAGATACAGGCTGACTCTCCGGGTGAGAATGGTGGCCACAAACGCCCTGGAACAGCTGACTAGTGCCAGACCAGCTCAATGTTAGACGAATGTGGTGAGCAGGGTATCAGGGTATCTAAGGACTCAAGATCAAAAAATAAAATAATAGATGTGTCTAATTAACGGGAATCAGGAGAATCTGCCTGTGGATGACATGAAAAGCTGAGGATGCAGCTCCATCAGTTATGTCTTCAACAGCCTCTAGAAGACCTGCTGTCTCTGTCAACCACGTCATTCTTTGGGCAGCGAACCAACACTGTTAGTTCCTCTCAACCGTGTTTACATAATTTGCATTAAATCTAATTGTGCCCCCCCACGGTGCTTCTTCTGTAACCATAATGAGCCGAAGCTGAGCGGATTCTAAATCATCCTGAAGAGAACTCACATTAAGATAGCATATTGGCAATAAAGCAGCATCATAAGGATATTTGGACAGATTTCACATCTTATATTTTTGCTGTTTTCTTCAGAAAACAATCCTCTGAACCCACGGTCCCATCAGAAGTCCCTGATTCCATTATTGGTGGGGAATCTCCTTCTGAGCCCCATACACAAGTCACCCCTCCCTCAATCAGGTGAGCTGCTCATCAATCACATTTCCAGTAAAGTGTTGGCGATGTTATCATTATGACATAAAGTTGAAAAATTATGACATCGTGACACTTTGATTCTTTGAACTGTGTATATCCTTTGAGCTTTGATCAAAAGTAATCAAATCAAAGATGTAGGTGGACTGAGGGTGTTGGATATAATTAATGATTTAGACCCCCAAATGCCCCAGTCAGCCCTCCCTCAATCAGGTGAGCTGCTCATCAATCACATTTCACGTACATTGTTGACGTCATTAGAAGCCAACGTTGACAAATGACGGCATCGTGACCTTTGCATATTCCCGAGCAAAGATGTCGTTGTTTTAGATAAAGTATTTGTAGAATGAGAGAATTTGATTGAAGCAATGTGAGGAAGAGCAATATTGTTTATCTAAAATGGTTTGTTTTTTTAAATTAATAACAAGCAGATTTTTCCAACTTATTGTAACTTAAACCCAAAGCAACCTTGTGCCTCCTCGACCATGTCGGGGGAGCAGGACTGAGTGTGCCCCTTCTCCTTTAATGGAGGTTGTTCAAGTTAAAAATAACTGTACAAGATAACCAGTACCAGTAGTATATAGATAACCAGTACCAGTAGTAGAGTATATGCAATATATTGGCAGTTGTAATATGTTACATACCATCTTGTTACTTTTTGATCAAAGCCATTTATGATAAAAATCTCTAGAGATCTACAACAGCCATTTCCATTATCGCTAGTTTTCTGGTTTAAATAGATGTGATGACTAGTTTCCTGACCTTAGATAAATATAACAGACTGAAAGTAAATGTGACCATTTACCATAGTCCAACAGCACCCTATGAAATAAAGCTCCCAGCAACACAGTGCACAATTATGTAATTATGCAATCAGAATGACTGATGCACTGTTTGAGGTGGAGATTTAGTTTTACACTTGGGGAGACATTCAATATTTAACATTTACATTTGAATTTCAATTTCCCACATTTACATTCATATAAAATATTTAAATTTATGTTTAACTTATATATTATATTTAGATGTAAAATTTAGATTTATATTTACTTTTAGACTTTGTCACATTCAGCTAAATGTGAGGAAACTAGTAATTGATGTGTTTTTATTCAGTGCCCACGGATGGTACGGCCATTTCATAAATAACATTTTTAACTAAACTTTATGAATTAAATTATTTTTTCCATTATATTGTAACTGCTGCCAAGTAAAATTGTCTTATGTTCTTGCAGGATGTAAATAAAGCTTAATCTTAAATTAAGGCCTCTAGTCAATCTAAATATTAATTTGATGAACAAGAAGGTAAATAAACGAGTAAAAATCAGAAGCACTGTAATTAAAAAAATTATTAAATCCTTAAAGGCAAACCCTGTAAACTAAGCTTAAGCTAGCAGAAGTTATACTGTGACGGTTTTCCTCTCTTCAGATCTGAAAATGCAACAAATGGAGTCGTCACTGAATGCAAACATCTTCCCTGTGAAACTGTGGCGACTGGTCAATGACTGCAACATTGACGCCATCGTCTGGAACGAGCAGGGCGACGGGATCATGGTCAATAAGGGCCTAATGGAAAAGGAGTTTTTCTCTTTGAACGGCTTTAAAGCCTCCAGCTCCTCCAGTTTTGTACGCCAGCTTAATTTTTATGGCTTCAAGAAATCCAGGCCTTTCAATAGAGACGAGCCCAACACCCACCATTATTTCCACCCCTACTTCCAACGGAGCTAACCTGAACTTCTTCCCCTTCTGAGGAGATGTAATCCAAAATGTAACAGGATGAAGGAATATATCCAGACGGATCTGACAGAGAGGTGGAGGGAGTATCGTGATCTGCATGACGACGACGGTTATGCAGATCTACACAATGGTGAGTTTTCAGTGGTGACTAGTCATCCTCAGCACCTTCTGCTGTTGATTCCTTGTAGTACACAGACTTTTCCACCTTTCATAATTTTCTGCAGAAAAAGACTTGGATGAAGATCAAAAGGAACCCTCTCACCTTGTCACACAACCCTCTGAACCCACAGTCCCTCCAGAATTCCCTGATTCCATCAATGGTGCAGGATCTTCTCTTGAGCCCCACTTGCCCCAGTCACCCCTCCCTCAATCTGGTGAGCTGATTATCCTTAAACCTTCTACTAAATTGTTGCTGATGCTATCATCATGACTCAACATTGACCCAGCGGTGAAAACAATTGACATTGTCCCGTCTGGATTCTTTGAAGTTCATTAATAATTTGAAGTACAGTTAAAGACAGAGGATGACATCTACAGCCATATACAGAAGTCTTCCACTTCCTGGTTGTTATCTTCCATATGATGTTGTTGTCTTTTTAAAGTTCATTTAGGAACTGCCTGACACAGATTTGGGACTAAAAATGTTGTCTAAATCTGAGTGTTTTCTCTCTTCACAGATCTGAAAATGCAACAATTACAGTTGTCACTGAAGGAAAACATCTTCCCGATGAAACTGTGGCGACTGGTCAATGACTGCAACATTGACGCCATATAGTAATCCTCATCACTCTGCAGCTAAAGTTGAAGTCCACAGGAAAGTTGAACAGAGATTTGGCATCTTGTATTTTGCTGTTTTGGCAGAAAACAGCTTAGATGAAGAATTACTCACCCCCATCCCCCTTGTGACGCACTGTAAAACCAAGGTCCCTCCAGAAGATCACTATTCCAGTCATGATATGAGATATACTTTTGACTCCAACAAAGGATCATGCAAGGGTGGCCTCAAATCTTGATCCAAATCACCCACTCGTTTGATTCTAGAAAATCCAGATGTGTTAGCTCCTGGCTACATGGTCCCAGGCAAGCACAATTGAACTTGTCCCATCACTGTAGTAGGGGCTGTCACACACAGCACAAAAATGGCTAAGAAGTGTCTTGAACTTGTAAATTCATGTGCTACTAAATTGTGAGACATAATCTAAAAGGATTATATGAACTGTTTCAGACTTTGGGCAGCACCAGGGCAGCTCTCTGATCACTGGCTTTGTCCCCTGCCATGATTCTAACCAGGTTGGTGAATTTTAGTGTAACAGATTCATCTTGTGAGCACTGGTGCCAGATTAACTGACCACCCAGTGGAGTACTTCAGTTTATAGTGATATCCTTACTCAAACCTAACAAACATTAATAGAATTGTGTCCAACCTTTATATTTTACTTTTTTAGATGGGACCTCCAATGGAGATGGACCAAGGCCAAAATTCCACAGAGGTTGCAGAATTGCCCCTTCCTTCAGCAAGGGTATTCCAGACACCATTTGTCGATTAACCTTTTTAAAAGCATTCATTTTTGTTTAGAATGCCATGAAAGATAGCTGAGAATTTCATTTACATTTTCAGTTGTCTATCAGGATGACTGATCATGTTTTACTGAAGTCTCATTTATACTCTCCTTGTTCTTTTCCTGCACCTGGTAAACTTGCTTATTATAATTAGAATTCAAAGCTCTGCCTTTTCAGGAGATCATGTGACCTCTGGAACTAGTGCATCTGCATCCATTTATATTTTTTGTCTTAGATGCAAACGGAGGAATTGAACCTTTAGTGAGGTCATGAGTTTGTGTGAAGATAAAAGGTTGCAAAACTAAGAAGTGGTTTTCTCTCTTAGCAGGTTGAGGAACACCTCCCATCCTCTCCATCCAAACCACTACATGATCTTAAGCCAGGCAACTGGATCATGATAAAGAATCCCAGCAGCAGGCGAAGGAAACATTGCCTCTGGGTGGGTCCACACCAGGTGCTGCAAACATCTGACACGCACATCATGATTGCTGAAGGAGCAACCTGGTTGGATAGCAGCCAGTTTGAGAAGTTGTCTTAGTATTATGAGTGTTCTTTAACAAATGTTCAATAATTTAAATAATATTTAATGTCTGTGACGGGTTCTGGGTGTGTCAGCAACAATAAACACTTTCTGCTTGCTGTCCAGTTTCTATCAGGCATTGATTCCTTAACCAATCACATTTCCATCCTCTGATTTGCTGGTCCAAGCAAAATTGTTAGGTTTGTTAGGTTTTGGGTTTTTTCCAGGACCCAAAAGCAGGTAGAATGCAGTGGTAAAAAGTCTAAGTTTTTATTCAAAGATCAATTTGGCTCCTGGACCGCAGGGAGGCACTCATCCGGTCTTCCGGGGCACACAAAGACCTCCAGCATGGAGCCAACACAGGAGTCAGGTCCTGCACGTTCTACAGTCCAGCAGGGCAGCGTGGAGACCTCAAACGAGCAGGGAGAAACAGATCAACAAGTTGCAAACAACCAAAGAAGAGGAAACAGGAGTCAGCTCTACCATGGGAAACCACCAAAACTCTCCAACACTGGCAGACAGGCGCTCCGTCCTTAAATAGGTGGCCTGATGTAGATTGCCGACAGGTGCGCCTGCCTGCAGTGCTAGCTGTGGGAAATGATCAGCTCCTCCACGCCCCCTGCAGGAAACACCATACAACACACTTTTGTAGTGATGTAAACACATTAACACATGATGACTATGGACAAAAAAGAAAAGAATTGTTCTGGACATGCTGAATTACCTATTTTTAAAGCAGACTTCTCCAGAAAAGGTTGACATAAGATTAGATTAGATTAGATGATTAGATTCAACTTTATTGTTATTGCACATGTACAGGTACAGAGCAACAAAATGCAGTTTAGCATCTAACCAGAAGTGCAAAAGAAGCAGCAAGTGAGGATAATAACTTAATAAATACAGTATGGCGGTTATTTTACAATTGTTTGCCGGGTTGTGCTATAAACATATTTTACAGATGGTGTTTACATTAAATGCCTTGGACTATAAGTGCAGGAGCTATTTAGCTATTTACATAAGATAGAGGAGATGTGCAAATTATAAATTACGTGTATACAGATGATAAAGTGCATGAGTGCGCAGGACAGGTTTAAACAGTAGCTACATTGGTTACTAAGCTAGTGAGTTGTTGTGTAAACTGCTGTAGTGTAGTGAGGTGTGGAGTGTGTAAGGGTCAGCAGGAGTTCAACAGGGACACCGCTCTGGGGAAGAAGCTGTTCCTCAGTCTACTGGTCTGAGTCCTGAGGGTTCTGTAGCGCCTCCCAGAGGGCAGGAGGGAAAATAGTCTGTGGGCGGGGTGGGAGGAGTCCTTGAGTATGCTGCGTGCTCGATGCAGGCAGCGCTTCCTCTGGACATCTCCGATGGCAGGGAGTGTAGTCCTTGTGATGCGTTGGGCAGTTTTCACCACCCTCTGCAAGGCCTTGTGCTCAGCGATAGTGCAGCTTCCATACCAGACTGACACGCAGTTGGTCAGGATGCTTTCTATCGCACAGCGATAGAAGTTCACCAGGACAGCCGAGGATAGCTGGTTCTTCCTCAGTGTCCTCAGGAAGAAGAGGCGCTGGTGAGCCTTCTTGATGATGCTGGAGGTGTTTGTGGTCCAGGACAGGTCCTCTGAGATGTGGGTCCCCAGGAACTTGAAGCTGGAGACACGCTCGACGGCCATCCCGTTGATGTGGATGGGGTCCTGTGTGCCTCCTCTTGCTTTCCTGAAGTCCACGATGAGCTCCTTGGTCTTGCTGGTGTTGAGGACCAAGTTATTGTTAGCGCACCATGTGGTCAGGCGCTCTACCTCCTCTCTGTAGGCTGTCTCGTCGTTGTTGCTGATGAGACCGATCACCGTTGTGTCGTCTGCAAACTTGAGGATGGAGTTGGATCCATGTACAGGTCTGCAGTCGTAGGTGAATAGAGAGTAGAGGAACGGGCTCAGCACACAACCTTGTGGCACACCGGTGCTGAGTGTGATGGTGGTGGAGCAGCTTTTGTATATAAGGACAGGTTGGCCAACCTTTACGTTAGCTAGCTTGTCTCTGCCTGGGCCAAGATTTTATCACCATTTTCAGACCATTCCTGGATGACATTGCGGACTCAGTGGGGTTAAACAGGGCAAGGAAGATCCTGGCTGATCCATCCCACCCTGGCAGGAGCCTCTTCGACCTTTTGCCCTCTGGCAGGAGTTCCAGGGTCCTGAAGAGCCAAACAAACAGACTCAGAGACACTTTCTATCCCTGGGCAGTAAGGCTCCTGGACAATAACCTCCACAACACATTGGGATACTGATAGAAGAAGCTTTAGATTTTTTAGCACCTTTATAGTTTTCTAGTTTTGGTTGTAATAGCATGAATAGCATGACTGCCCCTACCTGTATCCACCTGTCGAGTGGACATTCTCTTCCCTCAAGCGTATGTTCCCAGCACAAGACTGGGAAGAGCCGGATCGCTGCCTTAGCCCCATGGCAACAGAAAAGGACTTACTGGTTGAACTGAAACAAAGACATCACCTCTATGACAAAGTCATTGAAGTCTTCCTCTGCAAAGAATGGAGGATGTATTTTGTATATTAACAGTATATCTACTAAGAATGATATATTTCATTTCATATTAAGGTTTGTGTCAGGTTATTAGATAAATATTGACTGACTGAGCTGTCGAAACAGGGTTTCTTGCTACATCACAAATTTTATTCACCCTCTGTGTGGAACGTCTCATTCTCTAATGCCACACCATGTCAAGGTGCTCTGTATAGTTTTGATGGTTTCTATAATTCCAACATGATAGTGGTGGGATTAGGAAGTGGATTAAGTCATGTAAATCCCCACAGAAGGCCCAGGTATGAAATGCACACTGTGTAACCTTTAGGACATTGTGAGGACACACTGCATCCAGGAACAATACCCTTCTCCAGTCACCTTCCTGTTTCACTGAAACCTCGGTTGATTTTGGCTGGTAAATTTGAGAGCATGTGAGTCTTAGCTGAGATTTATTGGGAGACAACCTAGATTAGCAATTAGACATTCAGCATTCAGTCACACATTCAATGTCCTTGGCCATGTTTCTTGCAAGGCTGCAGGTGAAAGGGGGTTTGACCTTTATCAGATGGGAGTGCTTAACAAGCTAACAGCATGTCTGCACAGCCCCTAGCCAAGGACTTAACAAGAGACAGGACAGGATACAAAATGAGGAAGAAGGTAAACTGAGAAACAGGAGGAATGGAGAACTGACAAAATTGCACAATAATGTAAAAGTTCAAGATGTCGATCACATTTGGTCACCTAAACCACCTAAACTGGTGTGTGTGTGTGTGTGTGTGTGTGTGTCCAGAACAGTGGAGAGAGTATCTGGAGTAAATGTATTTACATGATCTTGAGTTTCTCTCATATGATCTTATTTCAGATCTGAAACGAACCTTAGTTTGGACCAGCTGTTCCTAGATCCTAGTGATGAGGTGCACAGTGGCTGGCATCATTTCAGGAATCATGGGAGATCTTCAATGGTCGTAGACGTGTCACGCTAACCTTTCCTCGCTTGTGAGGCGTCTGTTGCCGGTGTTGAGGCCGTTCTGTCTGTCCTCAAAAGGCTCACGTTGGTGGGTGGTATCAAACAGAGCTGCAAACATCGGCACACGTTTCCGAATGAGATGATTCTCATTCATTTAGTCTCATTAATGTTTAATCGCTCCTGTTCAACTTCCTGTTGTTTTCCTGGAGCCCCGGTGCTTCTCCTACATGAGGAAGGCCAGCAAGGACCCGAAACACCAGGCATAAAACGCATCATTCCTGCACCAAGACTGATTCCATCCCTTCTGGACACAGCCGATTCTCTCCACCAACAACCCATTTCCATACTTCCAATGTGATCAGAATTACATGGAGGAAAGTGGGAAGTCCAAATATTCCTCTCCAGCGTGTCCTGGGCCAGAATCTGACATGCTGTGAGAGCTCAGCGGTGATGAGCGCGATGAAGGCAGGAGAAAAGGAGGACACGAGGAGATCTTAAATAAAGGTGAGTCAAAGAGAGGAGCATTCGTGCCCTCAGCACAACACGTGCACACGTGATTCAAGTGTGCACTTCCAGAAAAGCCGTAATGAATCCCATTAGAGAGCGTTCCACTTCTGTTTCTGCATACATCAGGATGATTCCTTTAAAAGCCTCCTGCCTGGTAGCCAGAAGGTTCGGAATTATAAAGCGAGGAGCGGAGTTTTATTACCCTGGGACGAGTCGTACTTGTGAGAACGTGGGAGAACTCCTGGAGGTGACCTTCTGTGATGGGGAAAACAGTGGAGCGAAGCAAAGAGGAACAGCTGGAGGAGAGCATCAGCCACAATAGCCAAAATCTTTCTTTACTCATTCACAGTAAGTGGAATCGGCTCCTTCTTCTCCTGTCAGAAATCATTCATCAGGAGCTCATTCGGCTCCCTCCACCATCACACTCGTCACCCCAGCAGCAGCAGTCGGAACGCAATGTATCCCACAACTGTTGTCATAGCAACGTCACAGACACAAGAGCAGGTTGACCACAGGTTCATCAAAATGTCTATTTCATGTAACACTACTTTGCTTTATTTCCTATTCTGATGTGGTGCGTGAAGCTCCCGGTGCCTCCTGCTCAACGGCTCCTTGAGCTCGTGTATGATTCCATATATGAGATCTGGGTGTGATTTCTCATATTTTAATAGAAGAGTAAAAGCACAGGGCTCACTAGTTTAACTCTTCTCTTTGAGAATTCAATAATCCAGTTCAATAAGTCCTGATAAAACTGCAGCTCCATCAAAGGTGTCTGAGAAAATGATTTTAGAAGCCACAAATTTAATTGCGTTCCCTCTGCAGACTTTCCAATCTCCTGTCAACCTTCTAAGTACATTCATGAACATGTGAGGGGAGGCCGGCGGCGCCAGAACCCGTGGTCGTCCGTCTGTACCGTGTGATTAGGAGGGCCTGCAGGACGTGGACAACGTCCCCCGCCGACACGTCTCGGACCGCCAGAGACACAATTATCGCCTTTTCACGACGCACTCTGGGTCTTTTGACAGAAGGTCGCTTGAATAAGAGAATAAAACTGGGTTTTATTGCCTTGGCACGCATACATTAGAGCACCGCGCACGTTGAAAATGCACAGACGAATGAAAGAGGCAAGAGACAAATACCCCCACACATACAACAGTAGAACTCTCTATGGGTCAAAGAGCCGCAGATGCGCTGGTGCAGGACATAAATATCTGGAAAGTTTAGCTGCTCAGGTCTAGGACGCTCCAGATCCTGGCCTTCGTCTGGATCCGGATCTAAAAAAAAAAGGGCAAACCTGGAAAACACGCACAATGGAAGAAGGAATGATGGTGGTCCTGGGAGTATGGAGACAGCGCAAACATGCCTATTTTTATTTTCTGACCATTTTCGGAGGCGATTCACTGTTAACACACCTGACACCACAGGACAGGTGTGTGTGTGTGTGTGTGTGTGTGTGTGTGTGTGTGTGTGTGTGTGTGTGTGCGCGTGTGTGTGTGTGTGAGTGTGCGTGTGTGTGTGTGTGTGTGTGTGTGTGAGTGCGTGTGTGTGTGTGAGTGTGTATGTGAGTGTGTGCGCGTGTGTGTGTGTGCGTGTGTGTGTGTGTGTGTGTGTGTGTGTGTGTGAGTGCGTGTGTGTGTGTGTGAGTGCGTGTGTGTGTGTGAGTGTGTGCGTGTGTGTGTGTATGTGAGTGTGTGCGCGTGTGTGTGTGTGTGTGTGTGACCTGCAGGTTTTTATATTACTGATGCAGGTGATGCTGTTTGTCTGAGGTACAAACACAAAGTGGATTAAGTGGTACTGTTCCGAATCTGGGCCGCGGTCCGGTGAGGTTCCTTCCGCCCCGTCAATATTGTCTCCAACAGAACCGGGCTGCAATGTTGAGCCTTTAATGTGTTCGGCTTTCAAGAGGCTTCCGCGAAACAAAGCCTTGTTGTTCTTGACATTAGGATGGATTCAGAGGATGATTTGACATTTGCTCCATTATCTGACATCAGGTTTGAGGATTTGCCTGATGGAGACGCCCCTGAAAGTCCACACTGGTGTTTATAACGGCCCAGTTCATCCCAGCACAGGCCTGTCGAGGATGCTGGACGGGTTGGAGAGGGTCTGGGACTTGTGCACGTTCACACAGAATCCTGGAGGGCAGATATCTGTTTGTTTGGAGGAGACAAGATGAGCATTTATCTCCTGATAGAGAAGCTGTGGGGAAAAACCCTGTGGACCAGATAAATTGTTGACTCTCTTTAAATATGAATGTGTATATGAAAGGTTCTAGCACAGGAGTCCACGAGGGGTTCCTCTCCGCGATGCTCCTCAACAGAACTGAAGGTTTGAGCAACAATGTGAACATCTATTTCCAAACATAGAACCCGACTTCTACATGTGTTTAGTCCAGGTAAAAGAACGCAGGAGGAAGTCAAACCTAACACTTTTAAGGAGATGTGTGTTTTTGTATTCTAAACTCTGGTTGGAAAAGTCTAGTTGTGATCAGGAATTTAATCTTTTACATAACCCCAGGGCCCGACCCCCCCACTAACTCCCCTTTGACAGGAAGAACCTCGAGCAGGACCAGCACATATACGGTGGAGCCTCCTTCTGCCGGTAAAGCCTGAGAGAAGGGAGGGCAGAAGTGCTTCTATCCTGATGAGAGATTCTTAAAGGTGCTGGTTTTAGCGCCCCCTGGATATAACTAAGGGGTGGGGAGTCATAACACCAATTTAAAGCTGTGTAAAATGCTGTAGCTACTTGTAGCTAACGAGCTTTATCAGCAGGATGCTCCTGTTCATGTGTCCAAGGTAGTTTTCTCTGTTACACAGACATCCTGTTCATGTGGTGTTCCTGTGATGGACTTGTTTTTCTTATATATCTTAGATGGACATGAGGAAATGAGATTATTGGACTTTGATACAACAGTGTTGCACTGTTGTGACAAAAACACAAAAACACTCCTGAGACTTGGATGTATATTGAAATGTCAATCGAAGGCCTAACGATTGTGTTCCGATCCCGTCTCCAACAGTGGGCGGTCCTTAACGGACCCCATGGACCCACCCGTCGTCGACCCGCTGTGTGAGTCTCTCCTGACGAGAGTGTCTCAACTTATTGGTTTGTATCAGATTGTCTGTCAGGAATCCGAACTGTCAGGAAGCACCTCCGGAATCTCTGTTTGCCGGGTATCGATCCCCAGATGCCGAGGCAGCATCTGATGACGTCACTGCTCAGTAATTGGATTCTAATTAGTGTTTAATGGTCTGTGCGTTAGCGCCTCCGATAACCTCTCCATGTGGGTCCCCCCTGAGACACTGTCCTCAAAAGCAGACACGTCCGATGGCGGATCAGCTGTCACCGATTTCTGACGCTCTCCCATCTCCATGACTGCGTTGATCTTCCTGGAGGGTCTCTCAGGGCCGTTCTTAAATTTGATATCACAGGATTTCATGATGCCGCCTCTTGAGCTGACGCCATAAATACCTCCCCGGGGCCGTTTGCTCCAGCCGATTCAGCACGTTTTAATTCAGCGCCGTGATCTTTATCTGGTCTTTGCCTGGCTCACATCCATCAGCCAGTCCCACTTGTAGTCTCGCCCTCTTACAGGTATCCAGAACTGCAACACCATGCTTGCACGGTTTCTCCTGCCGCGTCTCGGTTTGTAGGCCAACGCGCTCATGTGGCGGCTCCCAGAGGCCTCGGGATCTATTAAGAATTCATCAGTGGCAAGCTGGTGCTTTCCTAATCAATTCTGTGTGATCTTCCAGATGCAGCCAGCCTCACTGTGCGAGAGACGCAGAGACGTGAGCGTCCCGGAAACTCGCCTTGAATTTAAAAGGTTTAAAGGACATTTTGTCTGTGTTTTACATAGAAGACATGTTTCCACCAGGGTAACTGATTATTTGCCCTAAACAGCAACTACAGAGGGGCACCACTTACATAACTCCTTGGTCGGTTGGTTTTTGCACGTCTAATGCTAAACGTATTTATCTGAAGCCTCAAATTGGTTTTCTGCATTTCCTTCTGGGCCTTGTGCCTCAGCCCCTCAGCCCCTCAGCCCAGGGGTGTAGGAGGCTGTTTCCTCTATTTCATGGTTCCATCTCTCCTCATCCTTCACTTGAATTGAACGCTCCTCTCCTTCCACCATCCTTCCCCAAAGCTCTTCTTTCTGTCCAGAAGTTGGGGATTTATCTCTGAGAAGTAATGAGCAAGGATACAATAGAGAATCTCTCAAGAAAGTCTTTTATCGGGCCAGCACGCCTCCTTATTGAATTGAACGGCCATTGATCAGATGGTGTAGCTTAACGGTCCGATCGCGTTCTTCACGGGAGCGCTGAGTTTACCTCCAAGAAGCTCCCCCTCAGACAGCATCGGGAGTGTCCACCGTTTATCTTCAGCAACACAAAAACACAATGAAATGAGGAGAACAAAGATTTGTGCCTGTCTCTGAAGACCTGCCTAGCATGAGCGCTGTACACGCGGAGCTCGGGTTCAAGGACGTGTCAGAAATTTGGGATGGCCATCCAATAATGTGCTACGCCCTATGTCTATTAAAGAAGCAATAGAAAGGGATCAGGAAGTAGTAGAAGCATTAACTGCTAAATGCTAGGACAAAGATGTACGTCCAACGCCCCTTCAGAGGTTTATCTTGATTAATGATGAGCTCTAATGACGACAGTCTGGAGGAGGCTTTAGGAGAAGCTACCAGGGACAAACACCCACCAACAAGAGTTGCTAATGCTAATAACAAACTTCAGGACCTTTGCTGTAATCAGGTAGCAGCTCATGGAGCTTTCAAAAATTAGATGCATAAAAAAGAAACATTCCATTTACATGAATTATTATGCTGTGTTGTACTTCAACACAAAGAATGATCAAAAAGGAGAAGTGGAGCACTTCCATAATTTAGTCAAGTATTAAAAATAAATCACACAAGGACAGAACTGAGTGTTTTTGTAGAGCTATCAGGAGTTAGCTTGCCTTAGCAGATCTCTCTTCCAGGGCTGTTTCCAGGTCATGTAAAAGGTCATAAAGAGACATAAAATAGCAAATTGGAGGAAATCTTGTCAGAAGGAAAGTGGGGCAGCTCTTGGGAGGGTTCATCTCAGAAGTGGAGCAAGGTCCCTTTCCCCTATTTAATGATGCGTTTCAGCTCTTGTCACATGGCTTCAGGTCTCCGAGCTCTGCTGCTGCTGCGGAAAGTCCCCCAACCACCGCTGCTTCCTGCAGATCCGAACAGAAAGGGTGGACAGATGCTCTTCTCCTTTCTCTATAACATGCTGTCTTTTAAGAATGAGAATAAAAAGGAGCATTTTCCTAAATCCTCAGTAAAAACTTCTGGTACTCTCTCACTTTTTTGGCACGACCGTGCAGACAGATACCTTCTGAACAGGTGGTTCATGTTTGCTAAGCTAAGCTAAATCCTGTCACAGCACGCTGCCCTTTGAAATACTTGACTTCATTAGATTCAGTGGTTTTGATTAATGACCTTTTTATTAATGAGTGAGTTTAAAGAACTAATCAAGAGTGGAAATAATGAAGTGCAACCAACACACAGAGGTTATCTTGCACATTTATTTATCTACCTGTTTTTTTTACAAAGAAAAGATGGTGAGCACAAGATGGGGGAGGTGTGTTGTGGGAGGACGGCGAGGACTGACGTGCACGGCGGCGATGTGCACGTTTTATGACCAGCAGTGATGCTCCATTTATGTGTGTGTAAAATTGATGGCTGGCCATAACTGACCTGTGTAGCCACTCCACTTCTGAAAGCTGCGCTACCACTCAGAAACGAGGGGGGGGGGCTCTCTTTGGGCTGTCCCTGATTTATGGAACTCTGGGGCAAGTGCAACATGGCAACAGATTTCTCTCTGGAAGAGGAGGAAAGGAGATGGCGATAAAGCCAGAGACAAAAGGAAATGAAGACGGGGGTTTGGGGAAGGCAATAAACAGAAAAGATTCAGAAAAACTGAGGAGCGTAAAGGGAAAATATGGGAAGGAAGGAAGGTGGGAAAATGCAGGATTGATATCGAAATGACCAAAAAACTGAATTCTCCTGCATTTACGAGGTACTTTGTGTTGCCCGGGGCAGGAGGGCAGGTAGAGGGCAGAAAACAAGGCAACTGTTGGTGAACGGGGCAAAAGTGTTGGTCGCACCATTAGTGCTCTTCTTCATGTTATAAGCACGGTTACATCAAAGCAGCTGTGTCCCTGTGAGGGCAGAACTGGAGCTGCAGTCACCTCCAAACCTCTCGCCAGGTGAAACACGGACTAGGACTTCAAATAGTTCTCCGCTTCCAGCCTTTCAGGACTGGGGGGCAACAGACCTACAACACAAACTTCAACATTATTTACAGGCTGACGGTTCCGATCCTGGCCGGGCTACTGTGGTCAGTGATACAGGTGTTTGAATTCAACAGGAGTCCTTCATGTCTGTTGACACATCACGGTGATTTTATGATTCCTTGAAATATATTTTTTACTAACTGTGTGTGAGTGTGTTCCCCCTGTGTGTGAGTGTATTCCCCCTGTGTGTGAGTGTGTTCCCCCTGTGTGTGAGTGTGTTCCCCCTGTGTGACTGCGTTCCCCCTGTGTGAGTGTGTTCCCCCTGTGTGCGAGTGTGTTCCCCCTGTGTGAGTGTGTTCCCCCTGTGTGACTGCGTTCCCCCTGTGTGTGAGTGTGTTCCCCCTGTGTCAGTGTGTTCCCCCTGTGTGAGTGTGTTCCCCCTGTGTGAGTGTGTTCCCCCTGTGTGTGAGTGTGTTCCCCCTGTGTGAGTGTGTTCCCCCTGTGTGAGTGTGTTCCCCCTGTGTGTGAGTGTGTTCCCCCTGTGTGACTGCGTTCCCCCTGTGTGAGTGTGTTCCCCCTGTGTGTGAGTGTGTTCCCCCTGTGTGTGAGTGTGTTCCCCCTGTGTGTGAGTGTATTCCCCCTGTGTGTGAGTGTGTTCCCCCTGTGTGTGAGTGTGTTCCCCCTGTGTGTGAGTGTGTTCCCCCTGTGTGACTGCGTTCCCCCTGTGTGAGTGTGTTCCCCCTGTGTGTGAGTGTGTTCCCCCTGTGTGTGAGTGTGTTCCCCCTGTGTGTGAGTGTGTTCCCCCTGTGTGACTGCGTTCCCCCTGTGTGAGTGTGTTCCCCCTGTGTGCGAGTGTGTTCCCCCTGTGCGAGTGTGTTCCCCCTGTGTGAGTGTGTTCCCCCTGTGTGCGAGTGTGTTCCCCCTGTGTGCGAGTGTGTTCCCCCTGTGTGAGTGTGTTCCCCCTGTGTGAGTGTGTTCCCCCTGTGCGAGTGTGTTCCCCCTGTGTGTGAGTGTGTTCCCCCTGTGTGTGAGTGTGTTCCCCCTGTGTGTGAGTGTATTCCCCCTGTGTGTGTGTGTTCCCCCTGTGCGAGTGTATTCCCCCTGTGTGTGTGTGTTCCCCCTGTGCGAGTGTGTTCCCCCTGTGTGGGAGTGTGTTCCCCCTGTGTGTGAGTGTATTCCCCCTGTGTGTGTGTGTTCCCCCTGTGCGAGTGTGTTCCCCCTGTGTGAGTGTGTTCCCCCTGTGTGAGTGTGTTCCCCCTGTGTGAGTGTGTTCCCCCTGTGCGAGTGTGTTCCCCCTGTGTGAGTGTGTTCCCCCTGTGTGAGTGTGTTCCCCCTGTGTGTGACTGTGTTCCCCCTGTGTGAGTGTATTCCCCCTGTGTGTGTGTGTTCCCCCTGTGCGAGTGTGTTCCCCCTGTGTGAGTGTGTTCCCCCTGTGTGAGTGTGTTCCCCCTGTGTGTGACTGTGTTCCCCCTGTGTGAGTGTGTTCCCCCTGTGTGAGTGTGTTCCCCCTGTGTGTGACTGTGTTCCCCCTGTGTGAGTGTGTTCCCCCTGTGTGAGTGTGTTCCCCCTGTGTTCCCTCACTCTCTTCTGCAGTCCAACATGGTGGGGAGGTGAGCAGGTAACTTTGTGTTTCGGTGCCTTTGTTGTCTCTCTAGGGGGCGTGGTCAGTTCACTTATGGTTCACTAGTTACACCTGCAGCTGGTCACCAATCAACACTCTTCAAAAGCTGCTCCCTTCTGTTCACCAGCGTCTGATTGTTTCATCAGCTTTGTGGTAAACGTGGTTCTCTCCTGACCTGTACCCTCTCCTGACCTGTACCCTCTCCTGACCTGTACCCTCTCCTGACCTGTACCCTCTCCTGTCCTGTACCCTCTCCTGACCTGTACCCTCTCCTGACCTGTACCCTCTCCTGTCCTGTACCCTCTCCTGTCCTGTACCCTCTCCTGACCTGTACCCTCTCCTGACCTGTACCCTCTCCTGTCCTGTACCCTCTCCTGACCTGTACCCTCTCCTGACCTGTACCCTCTCCTGACCTGTACCCTCTCCTGTCCTGTACCCTCTCCTGACCTGTACCCTCTCCTGACCTGTACCCTCTCCTGACCTGTACCCTCTCCTGACCTGGACCCTCTCCTGACCTGTACCCTCTTGTGACCTCTGTTTTCTCACTTCCCTTCCTATGGAGCTGTTCTTCGCATACTTTTCACCAGGCAGTTATCTTATCTTATCTTATCTTATCTTGTCTTGTCTTGTCTTGTCTTGTCTTGTCTTGTCTTGTCTTGTCTTGTCTTGTCTTGTCTTGTCTTATCTTATCTTATCTTATCTTATCTTATCTTATCTTATCTTATCTTTCTTTAGTGAGTTAAAGTCTTGGTTAAACACGTCACCAGGTCCCGTCTGCGGTGCGTCGCTAGCAGCCCTCAAGTGTGAGTGTGAACAGTTTTTGGTCCCGGTACTTTAGCCGTGCGACGAGCTCTCGACATGCTCGGGTGGAGGGAGGAAGTGGGAGAAGATGGACGGATGAAAACCCGTGACTCACGGTGTCGTCTGGGACCTTCACACGTCCCGACAGGGTCTGGCCACACGTTGAACATGCACATTTGCTAAAGAACACATCCCTTCATCAGCTGCGGCGCCGGCTGGTGTGTGTCCCAGCGTAGCAGGGACAATATTGTGTTTAGCTGCAGGCTACGTTATAATGACAACATCAGAACCTCCTGAAAGGGAGCCAAGTGAAGCAGGTTCTGGTGTTTCAAGCTGCTGCTTGACTGGACTTTAACGAGGATGGAGGAGAACGTGCCTTTGTAGTTCTGTGTTGGACGGCTGAGCAGATGGCAGGAGGGACGATGCTGAATAAACCTGGACGCTCTGCAAGCTGTTGTACTACTGGGAAGGAGGAACGGAGATAAACAGGGACCTGAAGCTGTGTCCCGGCTCTCCAGCAGGTCCTGCTCCCCCCTGGTCCAGCAGAGGAGATGGCCAGAACCCACCTGTATCCCTGGAAGTGAAGCATCCCGATGGTGGCAGCGGAATAAATATTCCGAACTTCCAGCTTGATCTCCATGTGTTCCACGTCCCCGTTGCACTTTCACCAGAACCTCGGAGTTCAGCCCCGGGATTATCGCCTCCTGGCGTATTCACCAGCCCACTGGACCTCAACCGTGCCAGAACTGAAGTCACAGCTCTGAAAACGGACTCGTGTCTTTAGTTTGTAGCATTTGTTGTGCATCTTCGGAATAACGGAAAAGTATTGTCTTGTTTTACATGATCTGCTGTGATCAACAGGAGTTTTCCATGATCCATCTGTCCCTCGCTCCCTCGCTCCCTCGCCCCCTCGCTCCCTCGCCCCCTCGCCCCCTCGCTCCCTCGCCCCCTCGCCCCCTCGCCCCCTCGCTCCCTCGCCCCCTCGCTCCCTCGCCCCCTCGCCCCCTCGCTCCCTCGCCCCCTCGCTCCCTCGCCCCCTCGCCCCCTCGCCCCCTCGCCCCCTCGCTCCCTCGCCCCCTCGCTCCCTCGCCCCCTCGCCCCCTCGCCCCCTCGCCCCCTCGCCCCCTCGCTCCCTCGCCCCTCGCCCCCTCGCTCCCTCGCCGCTCCCTCGCCCCCTCGCCCCCTCGCCCCCTCGCCCCCTCGCTCCCTCGCCCCCTCGCCCCCTCGCCCCCTCGCCCCCTCGCTCCCTCGCCCCCTCGCCCCCTCGCTCCCTCGCTCCCTCGCCGCTCCCTCGCCCCCTCGCCCCCTCGCTCCCTCGCCCCCTCGCTCCCTCGCCCCCTCGCTCCCTCGCTCCCTTGCCGCTCCCTCGCCCCCTCGCTCCCTCGCCCCCTCGCTCCCCCTCGCCCCCCCCTCGCCCTCGCCCTCGCCCCCTCGCCCGCTCCCTCGCCGCTCCCTCGCCCCCTCGCCCCCTCGCTCCCTCGCTCCCTCGCCGCTCCCTCGCCCCCTCGCACCCTCGCTCCCTCGCTCCCTCGCTCCCTCGCCCCCTCGCTCCCTCGCCCCCTCGCCCCCTCGCTCCCTCGCCCCCTCGCTCCCTCGCTCCCTTGCCGCTCCCTCGCCCCCTCGCTCCCTCGCCCCCTCGCTCCCTCGCCCCCTCGCCCCCTCGCCCCCTCGCTCCCTCGCTCCCTCGCCGCTCCCTCGCCCCCTCGCCCCCTCGCTCCCTCGCTCCCTCGCCCCCTCGCCCCCTCGCTCCCTCGCTCCCTCGCTCCCTCGCTCCCTCGCCCCCTCGCCCCCTCGCCCCCTCGCCCCCTCGCTCCCACGCCCCCTCGCCCCCTCGCTCCCTCGCTCCCTCGCCCCCTCGCCCCCTCGCTCCCTCGCTCCCTCGCTCCCTCGCCCCCTCGCCCCTCGCCCCCTCGCTCCCTCGCTCCCTCGCCGCTCCCTCGCCCCCTCGCTCCCACGCCCCCTCGCCCCCTCGCTCCCTCGCTCCCTCGCCCCCTCGCCCCCTCGCTCCCTCGCCCCCTCGCCCCTCGCCCCCTCGCTCCCTCGCCCCCTCGCTCCCTCGCCCCCTCGCCCCCTCGCTCCCTCGCTCCCTCGCCCCCTCGCCCCCTCGCTCCCTCGCTCCCTGCACCATCAACCACCACCTGCTGTCCTAGAGGGCTCACGGGGTGTTGGAGACCCCAGAGGCAGGAATAAACCTGTGTGTCCATCTCGGGACACACACTCCTGCAGACAATCCAGTGTCATGTGACTTTAAATGGCCGTCGTTTTTGGGGTTTTGGAGGGAACTGGTGGACCTGGAAAAATTCCCTCAGGAAAATGTCCAATATGCGCTCTGAACGAACCAGTGAACCCTTCTGATTGGACGGTCGGAGCCTGAGTGAGGGACGAGGAGCAAACGTTGATATTGGGACACGAGCAGAAGGTGGCCACGACCCTAACCCATTCACAGCGCAGGATCCCGGTGGGTCAACAGGTCGATTCCGAAGGTTCTAACTGGGATGTGTCTCCAAGCAAACATGGATGAGCGTCCAGGAGCACGTCTGCTCTCAGCTCCATCCTGACACGATCCAGCAGGAAGTTCTCGCCCTTTGAACGTGACACAGTTTCACTCAGAGTTGGAGAGACTGCAGCGATGTTTATTTAATGGAGCTGCAGAAATGAGCCCCCCCCCCCCCCCGGATATCAGAGCAGACGGGATCAGTCACCAGGAAGAGCTTCAAGGTTCGTTAGAAGTTGTGTAAGAAACCTCCATAAATCCTGTCAGAGGTGTTGACCTTGAGAAAACAGCTCCAAGCCTCTTTAAAGAAACGCTCTCAGGTAAGAAAGTGCTGAATAATTACATCTATAATTACATTTATAGAACAGCCGGAGAAACGGTGACTTTTCCAGTCGATACCTGAATTATTCTGGGCAGAAACACACGGAGGACGAGTTGGGAAGGGAAAAGTTCTACTTTAGCTCCTCCTAAAAAGCCCGGAAATAAATCGTTCGTACACAGATTGTTCCAGTTTGGACCTGATGAAAAGACTGTTCCTCCATCATCGCTCCATCTTCCCTTATCAGCGGGGCAGGTGGGGCAGGTGGGGGCAGGAGAGGGCAGGAGAGGGCTGGAGAGGGCTGGAGAGGGCAGGAGAGGGCAGGAGAGGGCTGGAGAGGGCAGGAGAGGGCAGGAGAGGGCAGGAGAGGGCTGGAGAGGGCAGGAGAGGGCAGGAGAGGGCTGGAGAGGGCAGGAGAGGGCTGGAGAGGGCAGGAGAGGGCAGGAGAGGGCTGGAGAGGGCTGGAGAGGGCAGGAGAGGGCTGGAGAGGGCTGGAGAGGGCAGGAGAGGGCAGGAGAGGGCAGGAGAGGGCAGGAGAGGGCTGGAGAGGGCTGGAGAGGGCAGGAGAGGGCAGGAGAGGGCAGGAGAGGGCTGGAGAGGGCAGGAGAGGGCAGGAGAGGGCTGGAGAGGGCTGGAGAGGGCAGAAAAGGGCTGGAGAGGGCTGGAGAGGGCAGGTGGGGGCAGGAGAGGGCAGGAGAGGGCTGGAGAGGGCAGGTGGGGGCAGGAGAGGGCAGGAGAGGGCTGGAGAGGGCAGGAGAGGGCAGGAGAGGGCAGGAGAGGGCTGGAGAGGGCAGGAGAGGGCAGGAGAGGGCTGGAGAGGGCAGGAGAGGGCTGGAGAGGGCTGGAGAGGGCAGGAGAGGGCAGGAGAGGGCTGGAGAGGGCTGGAGAGGGCAGGAGAGGGCTGGAGAGGGCAGGAGAGGGCTGGAGAGGGCAGGAGAGGGCTGGAGAGGGCTGGAGAGGGCAGGAGAGGGCTGGAGAGTGCTGGAGAGGGCAGGAGAGGGCAGAAAAGGGCTGGAGAGGGCTGGAGAGGGCTGGAGAGGGCAGGAGAGGGCAGAAGAGGGCTGGAGAGGGCAGGAGAGGGCAGGAGAGGGCAGGAGAGGGCTGGAGAGGGCAGGAGAGGGCAGAAAAGGGCTGGAGAGGGCAGGAGAGGGCAGGAGAGGGCTGGAGAGGGCTGGAGAGGGCAGGAGAGGGCTGGAGAGGGCAGGAGAGGGCAGAAAAGGGCAGGAGAGGGCTGGAGAGGGCAGGAGAGGGCTGGAGAGGGCTGGAGAGGGCAGAAAAGGGCAGAAGAGGGCTGGAGAGGGCAGGAGAGGGCAGGAGAGGGCTGGAGAGGGCAGGAGAGGGCAGAAAAGGGCTGGAGAGGGCAGGAGAGGGCTGGAGAGGGCTGGAGAGGGCAGGAGAGGGCTGGAGAGGGCAGGAGAGGGCAGAAAAGGGCAGGAGAGGGCTGGAGAGGGCAGGAGAGGGCTGGAGAGGGCTGGAGAGGGCAGAAAAGGGCAGGAGAGGGCTGGAGAGGGCAGGAGAGGGCAGAAAAGGGCAGAAGAGGGCTGGAGAGGGCAGGGAGAGGGCAGGAGAGGGCAGGAGAGGGCTGGAGAGGGCAGGAGAGGGCAGAAAAGGGCTGGAGAGGGCTGGAGAGGGCAGGAGAGGGCAGGAGAGGGCTGGAGAGGGCAGGAGAGGGCAGGAGAGGGCTGGAGAGGGCTGGAGAGGGCTGGAGAGGGCTGGAGAGGGCAGAAAAGGGCTGGAGAGGGCAGGAGAGGGCAGAAGAGGGGCTGGAGAGGGCAGGAGAGGGCAGGAGAGGGCTGGAGAGGGCAGGAGAGGGCAGAAGAGGGCTGGAGAGGGCTGGAGAGGGCAGGAGAGGGCAGAAAAGGGCTGGAGAGGGCTGGAGAGGGCAGGAGAGGGCTGGAGAGGGCAGGAGAGGGCTGGAGAGGGCAGGAGAGGGCAGAAAAGGGCAGAAGAGGGCTGGAGAGGGCAGGAGAGGGCAGGAGAGGGCTGGAGAGGGCAGGAGAGGGCAGAAAAGGGCTGGAGAGGGCTGGAGAGGGCAGGAGAGGGCAGAAGAGGGCTGGAGAGGGCAGGAGAGGGCAGGTGGGGGCTGGAGAGGGCAGGAGAGGGCTGGAGAGGGCAGGAGAGGGCTGGAGAGGGCAGGAGAGGGCAGGTGGGGGCTGGAGAGGGCAGGAGAGGGCTGGAGAGGGCAGGAGAGGGCAGGAGAGGGCAGGTGGGGGCTGGAGAGGGCAGGAGAGGGCAGGTGGGGGCTGGAGAGGGCAGGAGAGGGCAGGAGAGGGTTTCTCTGGACCCCTCACCACCTCCCTGGTCAGGGCTAATGTGTGGAGGCAGGAGGCCCAGGGTCACATCACCAAGTGATGAGCTTCCATCAGGTTCTCTGCTTTTCACTGTCAAATATCCACCTCCCTTCTCAGTGTAATGCTAATGCTAACATTTGCTAGCTGTGACAAAGGATCGGCATTTCCGGTGATTCGGAGCCCTAATTAGGGTGGAGGCGTGGCTTGAGATAACGTGACGTGAGTAGACCTCTTTGGTGGGGAGATGGCTGCTGCGATGACTCTTGAACGTGTATTCAGTTACAAAATGACTCTGTTTCCTGCCCACTTTTACCCCGAGCTCACGATCGCTCAGTTTCAGCAACATTTCATTTCTGTCCAAATGTGACTCGGCTGAACGCTAATTACAGACATCTTGTTAAATTGTTTGATCCGTAGCAGGCGCCGTTAGCTAGGTCAAAGAGACTGGAGGCCAGGAACAAATGCAGCGAGACCGGCGGCGGGCGCGTGTAATGAAGTTTCAGAGCGAACAGCTACGAGAGGAAGCAGCAGATCTGAGACGAGTCAAGTGGAGCTGATGTGAAAACAATAGAGAATCTGACGTGGCGCTAACGGGACGAGCTGACACGCCGACGGAGGCTGACTGAGCACGTTTAATGAACAAAAAGCGGCACTTTTTCCTTCACTACGCTCATTTTGTCAACATTTCTTTCCACTCTCAGCAGGGGGCCATGATGGTTTTTTCTCTTTTTAACCTTGTTTGTAGGAGGAAATACGCCCATGACAGTGAAAAGCAGAATAAAGTGAACACCTACACACGTCACTTACTGTTGCCTCAGGAGAGTGTGGGCAAACTTTATTATGGAAAGGTCAAGAACAAGAAAGCTGTTTCGGACCTTTCAGACCCCTCGTTCCATGTTAAAACTGGGAGCACGGGAGGTTCCCCATGACGTTGGGGGGGTCCCGGCCACCACGCGGTCCATCTTTCTCTCTGAAACAAGAGGCTGAGAGTCACGACGAAGACGTTAAACCAGTAAACTGGGAGTCGCGCGACTCCAGCTACGCTAACAGAAGACAGCGACTCAGCTAAACATCAGGGTCTCCACAGTCTTCTGCCCTCACACGCTAGTTGCCTCCTTCCAGTTATCTTGTCTATTTTTGTTTCTGCCCCCTCCCGTCATTCTCGTTCTCTGGCTGATTGTACATTCTTTCTGGGGACTTGTTTGGCTCCACTGTCCTCGTTACTAAA